>NC_081181.1:122331041-122631041 GCF_029867415.1 Vicia villosa | reverse complement strand
GATTTGTAACGCCCCATATTGCTTTCGAAATGATTGACTGACCCCACAAACCAACACGGGTCTTTTAAGCATGCTTTGACCTCACTCGCACGCTTTCCGAGAAACTTCCCAGAAGGTCACCCATCCTAGAATTGCTCTAAGTCAAGCACGCTTAACTGTGGAGTTCTTATGGAATGGGCTACCGAAAAGAAGATGCATCTTGTTGGTATAGGTAGTACTCATTAATCCTTATACGCTTTCCTTCAACCATGCAGTCCCGTACCTACACGGCCTCAGGATCCCTCTCATTCCGATGTGGCGACCACTCCTTGCCATATTCGGCCTCGAGTGTTACATGCGGTGCAACCATCCCTCGCCTTGATTGGCCTCGGGTGTTACATGCCCACCAGCTTCCGCATGGTTCGTCCTCGAACCACATCGTACTGGGAGAGGTCTGGCTCTGATACCATTTGTAATGCCCCATATTGCTTTCGGAATGATTGACTGACCCCACAAACTAACACGAGTCTTTTAAGCATACTTTGACCTTACTCGCACGCTTTCCGAGAAACTTCCCAGAAGGTCACCCATCCTATAATTGCTCTAAGTCAAGCACAGTTAACTATGGAGTTCTTATGGAACGGGTGTTAGCTGAAGATTTCGTCTTGTAATATTTGTCCTTCGAAGAAGTGGAAAATCGAAGGAAAGATGGTTACTGATGGCCATCCCTTAAAAATAAAAGAATGGCTACTGATGGCCATGCTTCGAGAATAAAGATTTCTAAGTTCGTTATGAAGATAATGAATACTGAAAGCTAGTGAAAGTATGTGTCTTCGGGGACTTAGACAAAATTTATAAAATATATTCAAGTATTACTACTTAGCGTGTTTTCGTAGTGTTTTTAATACACTGCCACGCGTCGAAGACGGACTCAGGCGGGAAGATTTGAAATTCGAAGACGGTTTCGTAACTGTCCAAGTAACAGATGGCATCGCTGGAAGTTCTTATGAGAGACGTGGCAGCAGATTAGTGTAGGACCGTTAAGGTCGAAACTAGTATAAATAGGAGTCTTAATGTTAGGATTCTGTGTGTTCATTTTGTGCAAATCACTCACATATTTACTCAAGTATCAAGCGTTAAGAGAAAGAGTTCGCTGAGAAAATGTACGTATGACACCACCACTTTAATACATGTGTATTATCTTTCGTTTTCAAATATCTTTCAGAATTACTGCATTCCATTTACTTCTTGCCATTTACATTTCTGTATCTTTACTTTAATGTCATTTACTTTCGAATTACTTTCATGTCATTTATTTTCAAAGTCTTTAACGTTTCTGCATTCTAAGATTCTTTACGTTTTAACAGTCCTTTTAGTTTCATATGTTATGTTACTTATCTTTTCATTGAAATCATACTTACATATAACAAAGTGATTATCAAGATTACTTGTTCTTTAATCGAATAACACTTATTGACGAAGACGAATCATGAATATGGTTTGAATGAGCATTGATAACAATCTTTTTGACTATGTGTCCTAGGATCAATCTAGTCGATCCTGCGAGTAACCAAATCATATTTATTATAGTTTGGAAGACTAGCGGTTGTTTACCGGAAATCACCGTAAACAAATTGGCACGCCCAGTGGGACAGTGTCAAGCGGATTGTTTTAATCAATTGCTTTATTTTTGTCTAGACAATATCAAGACCTTGTATGAACCTTAGGAACGGTAAATTAACGAACAGTGCACAACCGATTCCCAAACGAAGGTACAACAGGAAAATGGTCGTTACGGCCAGTGCAGGGGGTGATCAAGATCCCCCACAAGGTTCAGGATCAGGTGCGGAAAATTTGAATTCCACTCAAGGAACACGGGATACAACGGGTCCAAATGGATCGAGACCTGCAGATAATTCCCAGGCTATGCCTGAAAATAATACAGGACCCTCAGGGACTATTCCAGTTTCAGTGTCGACAACCGCACCCTCATCCACAAGTGCAGAGGACGTACCGTTTTCCTCGACAAATGCTGCAAACAATTTGTTTGGTCAAGCCACGACTTCTGCTTTCGAATGGAGACCAAATAATCCATATGGAATGCCATACCAATATGGAACAGGCGTACGAGGGGCAGGACCTATATATGCCCCAACTAACAATGCGACATTTTCACCGAATGTTGGTTCAGTGGGTCGAAGTGCACACAACACTAGTTTTTCTACCCAGATGCCCCACTTTACCACAAATAACCAAGCAGCATTTCGACAAGAAATGGATGCAAGCAACCATGATATGCTAGGGGCTTTGGCCAGAGAATTGACTTCAATTTTAAACCCACTAGTGACAAATATTGCTACTACAAATAGGGAAAACGTGGAGACTTTCCAAAAGATATCATCTCAAATGAATCGAATGGCAGAGTTCATGGGAGTAACACCACCTAGAAGGAAAGACAAACAGCCTTCGAATCAAGAAGAGAGGCCCATTATGGAACGTGTACAAGATATAGTTCTGTTATCTAGGACAGCCACTAGGGATGTAGGCCCCTCACGAAGAACAGAGACGATCGAAGGAACTCCAGTAATTAACTTAGAGGCTTCAAATCAAAGAACCGTTCCCGTTCGACAGGAAACGGAGGAAGAGCGACCCAGATTAAGGGTTGTGGGTAGGAACGAACACCCAGATGAGGTTGTCCAAAGAGTCAGAAGAGAAAATCTGGCTACAGAAAATAACTTAACTGCCATGATAGAAAGGGTTATGGCCAATAATGGCCTTAGTACTGGACTTAGACGTCCAAATTATACATCCCCTATATCAGATTATATCATGCAGACAGAATTGCCTAGGGGCACTAAGGTACCCAAATTTACAAAATTTTTAGGCGAAACTAATGAGTCAACGGTGGAACATATTGCTAGATATTTGACAGAAGCAGGAGACTTAGCGGGAAACGAGGATTTAAGGATCAAATATTTCCCTAGTTTGCTGACAAAGAATGCCTTCATTTGGTTTACTACTTTACCGCCAAATTCGATAGATGCGTGGGCATACTTAGAAAGGTTGTTCCATGAGCAATTCTATATGGGCCAAACTAAGATAAGTTTGAAAGAATTGGCCAGTGTTAAGAGAAAATTCACAGAAACAATTGATGACTACTTGAATAGGTTCCGTCTGTTGAAATCAAGGTGTTTTACAACAGTCCCAGAGCATGAACTTGTCGAGATGGCTGCGGGTGGTCTAGATTATTCAATAAGAAAGAAACTAGATACCCAATACCTTAGGGACATGGCCCAATTAGCAGACAGGGTTCGACAGGTCGAACGTCTGAAGGCAGAAAAAGTTAGGGCAAATAAAAGTTATAAGAAGGAAAGGGTAGCGTACGTCGAAGCCGAGGACGCTGATGATGAGTCTTTCAATGACTCATATAGCCCTGAAGAAGTCGAAATAGACTTGGCTGAGTTGAAAGAGGCGCCACCTTATGCCTGCAAATTGCTAAATCCTGCAAATGGAAAAAACCCAGTAGAAAACGATAAGAATGATAGGTTCCCTAAGAAAACTTATACATTCGACGTTACCAAGTGTGATGAAATATTTGATTTACAGGTAAAAGATGGCCAAATGATACTACCTCCAAATTCCAAAATTCCTCCGTTGGAACAAGGGAAGAAAAAGAGGTTTTTGTAAATATCATGGTTTTTTAGGCCATAAAACTTCTCAATGTTTTCTTTTCAGGGATCTAATTCAAAATGCTATCAATGATGGAAGGTTGAAGTTTGCTGACAAGACCAAGAGTCACATGAGGGTCGATACCAATCCCCTGAACATTGCTGACGCTAGCCTCTGTGAGGTAGAAGATATCAACATGGTGGAGGCATCTGAAGTCGAAGTTGTGGAAACTAAAACAATGTTCAATGGAAAGCAGGCTACTGAAAGCCTAAATGGTGACATAGTCTTCAATACTGATGTTGAAGAATCTTCCAAGACAGAGATAACTGAAGCATCGAAGGAAGAAAACGGTGAGGCCACTGAAGACCTCAGGATGAAACTCCAGAAAATCCAAATCTCTGAAGTTCCTCCAGCAGTGGTTAACATGGTCAGCGCCAGACGCCCAGTGTCTGAGTTTGGCGAACTAGAGACATGGCTGACGAGGCAAAATGGGGGCATCGAAGTTCCTCCAAAAACTGAGAGCCTCAAAGACTACCTCTGGAATTGCCATGAGAGAAATGGTGGTAAACAATGGATGTGTCCAAGGTGTTCGATCATGCTGAATCGAAAGGTCGAAGCCAACTTCGAAAGGGCTCGACGTGAAAGATGGGAACACCCAGGAAGAGAGCCAAATCCCCTACTACAATTGTACCCAAGGATGGAGGAAAGCTTAGTAGGATTTTTGGTCAGATGCCACAAAGGAAACACTGAAGTTGCTCTGTGCCCCAGATGTGGGGCAGTCTATGATGAAATGCTAGCACGATCATTCGAACGTGTGTACTGCTACATGAGTCGAGAAACTCAGGGGTTGCGTCCTAACCTGTACAGTTCGACATATGGACTCCAACAAAGAGGCCTGATAGCCCACACCCCAGAGCTCAAAGGGTAACATTCAAAATCCCTGCAGATGCACCCAGGGATAGGTGGGTGCAAGCTGATGCAAGAACCAACAAATGGCGAAGTTGGGACCAAGGAGGGAGAACTGCAATGGCATATAGGAAACAATTTCAAAGGCCAAGTCGAGAGGCGTATCGATTGGAGAATTATAAAGGAAAAAATCCTATGTCTCGGTCCCAGTGGAGAAGGCATCAGAGAATAAAAAAGGCTCAGAAGGAATACAGGCCAAGAGAAACTGGAGAATCTAGTAGCAACCAAGTCCCACACCAGGGGGCAAAGTCAAACAAACCTCTGGTGGAACGCAGATTATTCGAAGCTGAAAAACTCTTGGATGAAGAAGAAAAGATGCGTTCAAATTCCTGGAAAGAAGAGGATAGAATGACAAATGATTTTGATTCTGATGGAGTGTCATCTATAAACTTGAATTGCAATGTTGTATCCGTACTCCCTCACGAGTTTAATCAGGAAACTAAAGTGGAAGACTGTGAAGAGGCTGATATCGAAGAAATGGCAAAACACAGACCTGTGTGTTACTATGTGCTGAATAATGGTGCAGTTGAAGAACAGAATGCTTTCTTCGAAAGGCCTGATGAGGGTATGCGAAATCATTTGAAGCCACTCTATATCAGGGCAAAGATTGAGAATGTTGGCATTAATAAAGTCCTAGTTGATGGGGGAGCAGCAGTGAACCTAATGCCTCAATACATGCTAAAGAGAATTGGTATGTTCGTTACGAATATAAGGCCACATAACATGGTTTTATCTAACTACGAAGGCAAAATAGGACAAACACTGGGAGTCGTTCAGGTCAATTTGACAGTAGGCTCAGTTACCAGGCCAACTATGTTCATGGTTATACCAGCAAAAGCAAACTACAACCTTTTGCTTGGTAGGGAATGGATTCATGGGGTAGCAGCTGTGCCCTCAACAATGCATCAGAGGGTGACAATTTGGAGGGAAGATGGTATAGTGGAGAATATCGAAGGTGATCAGAGTTACTATATGGCTGAAGTCAACCAGGTGAATAAAACCAACTTCGATAGGAACCTGGCAAACATCGACCCTTGTCATGCTGCAGAAGAGATGTATACCCCAAATAAAAATGCATTGTATTATTTAACTTTACACCCAAATGGATTCCAATGGGATAGAGAGATCATGGATGGTCCAGCAGATACAGCACCATTGGAGAATTATCCAACAGTACGGCCAACGGGCTGGGACGATGACATTAATCATGTCTGAGTCTTCGTTCTTCGAAAAGATTTCGGCCTATGTGGCCGAGAACAAAAGGAAGGCGGCTCTCGAAGCTGAACTATCAAATACAAAGATAGATGCAGTTCTAACCAAAGAAGGAATAAGAGAATTGGAGATACGTACGAGTTTCGAACTCTCTGAAGACACGGCTCCAGACGAAGAGATCATAAGAGAAGAACCAAATCAAAGGTTAGATGCAATATACGACGAGGAACCTTTGGGATTCGAAAAAGACCCAATGGCGTCGAACATAAAGATGTTGGCCCAAGATCCACTTGAAGAAGTAAATCTTGGAGACAATGATCAAAAAAGGATAACATATATCAGCGCAAAACTAGAACCAGAATTAAAAGCAACGGTCATCAAAATGCTGAAAGAAAACAGAGATTGTTTTGCTTGGGATTATGATGAGATGCCTGGTCTAGGAAGAGACTTAGTCGAATTAAAATTACCAATAAAAGAAGGGAAGAAGCCTATAAAGCAAACTCCCAGAAGATTCGCGCCAGAGATTCACTCGAAGATTAAAGCAGAAGTCGAAAGGCTCTTGCGTTGCAAATTTATCCAAACTACAAGGTATGTTGAATGGATTGCTAATATAGTACCTGTAATTAAAAAGAATGGCTCATTAAGAGTATGCATAGACTTTCGTGACCTTAATGCAGCTACTCCTAAAGACGAGTATCCCATGCCTGTAGCAGAAATGCTAGTAGACTCAGCCGCAGGTTTTGAGTATTTGAGCATGTTGGATGGATATTCGGGATAAAATCAAATCTTTATAGCAGAAGATGATGTATCCAAAACAACATTTCGTTGCCCAGGGGCAATAGGCACTTACGAATGGGTTGTGATGCCTTTTGGTTTGAAAAATGCTGGGGCAACTTATCAAAGAGCAATGAATTCTATATTTCATGACTTTATAGAAACATTCATGCAAGTATATATAGATGACATTGTGGTAAAATCTACCTCAGGTATGAGTCATCTCGATCATCTGAGCCAATCATTCGAAAGAATGGGGAAATATGGCTTGAAGATGAACCCCCTCAAATGTGCTTTCTTTGTGCAGGCAGGTGATTTCTTGGGTTTCGTAGTCCACAAAAAAGGGATAGAAATTAACCAGAACAAGACAAAAGCCATTATGGAAACCAAGTCTCCATCCACGAAGAAGGAACTACAATCATTATTGGGTAAGATAAATTTCTTAAGGAGATTTATCTCTAACTTGAGTGGACGCACGCAAGCTTTCTCACCTCTACTACGGCTTAAGCAAGGAAAATTTGAATGGCGTGCTGAACATCAAGAAGCTTTCGATCAGATAAAGCAATACTTGACTTGTCCACCAATTTTGTCTCCCCCAAATGGGAAGAAGCACATGCGCCTATACATTTCAGCGTCAGATAAAACAATAGGCAGCATGCTGGCACAAGAAGATGAGAATGGCATCGAAAGAGCCATTTATTACTTAAGTAGAGTACTCAATGATGCAGAGACTAGATATACTGATATAGAAAAGCTCTGCCTTTGCTTGTATTTCTCCTGTATCAAACTTAAGTATTATATAAAGCCAGTTGATGTTTACGTTTCATCTCATTGTGATGTTATTAAACATATGTTATCTAAGCCAATACTACATAGTCGAATTGGCAAGTGGGCTTTGGCCCTTATTGAATATTCATTAATATTTCAGCCTCTCAAGGCAATGAAAGGCCAAATTGTGTCAGACTTCATTGTCGACCATGCGGTGGTTGAGAATCATCAGCATTATGTGGACTTAAAACCTTGGAAGTTATACTTCGATGGTTCAACACATAGAGAGGGTACTGGAGTTGGAATGTTGATAATTTCTCCTGATGGAATTCCAACAAAGCTCAAGTATAAAATCGAAGGTCCATTATGCTCCAACAATGAAGCTGAATACGAAGCATTAATTGCTGGACTTGAGGCTTTGTTAGAATTGGGGGCAACCAGAGTCGAAATTAAAGGAGACTCCGAATTGGTCATCAAACAATTGACAAAGGAGTACAAGTGTATCAAAGAGAATTTGATCATGTATTTTGTCATTGCAAATAGGCTACTCAAGAGATTCGAATATGTGGAATTAAAACACGTATCAAGGGTGAATAACCAGGAAGCAAACGACTTGGCACAATTAGCTTCAGGATATAAAGTATCAAAAGAAAAGTTGGAGGAATTGATTGAGGCAAGAGGAAGAGCAATGTCTACTAAACTTTCTCCAAGTGATCTAGAGAACTCACAATTGGGTTATGCCAACAAAGAAGAATTCGAAGTACTAAATATAGACTCGTTGGCAGACACAGATTGGAGGAGTCCAATTATTAACTATCTGAAAAATCCTTCGACGGATACAGACAGGAAAATCAAGTATAGAGCCTTATCATATTTCCTGATGGGAAATGAATTGTTCAAGAAAACTCCTGAAGGGGTATTGTTGAAATGCTTGGGTGAAGCAGAAGCATACTTGGATCTGTCGAACGTACATAGTGGGGCATGTGGTGCACATCAAGCAGGGCACAAAATGAAATGGCTCTTGTTTCGTTATGGGATGTATTGGCCTTCGATGTTAAAAGATTGCATAGAGTTTGCGAAAGGGTGCCAAGAGTGCCAAGAACATGCAGGTATCCAACACGCTCCAGCAAACGAATTAAGTACGATAGTAAAACCGTGGCCTTTTAGGGGATGGGCATTAGATTTGATTGGAGAAATTCACCCCAAGTCATCTAAAGGTCAAAGGTACATTTTGGTAGGAATAGACTATTTCACAAAATGGGTCGAAGCAATACCACTGGCAAATGTGGATCAAGAGGCTGTGATTGAGTTTATTCAGAAACATATTATATATAGGTTTAAAATCCCAGAAAGTATAACAACCGATCAGGGATCTGTCTTTACTGGACGAAAAATGCAAGATTTTGCCAGAGAAATAGGTTTCAAGTTATTTACTTCTACACCTTACTATGCTCAAGCAAATGGACAGGTTGAAGCAGCAAACAAAATAATAATTGGCCTTATTAAGAAACATGTGGGAAAGAAACCCAAGAACTGGCATAAGACTTTAGATCAAGCACTCTGGGCTTGTCGAACATCTCCAAAAGAAGCTACAAATACAACTCCTTTCTAGTTGACATTTGGACATGATGCAGTACTCCCAATTGAGATATATTTGCAATCGGTAAGAATACAAAGACAAGCAGGCATTCCTCCCAACGTGTACTGGGAGTTAATGATGAATGAGTTAGTAGATTTGGACGAAGACAGACTTCGAGCACTGGAAATGATAACAACCGATCAGGGATCAGTCTTTACTGGACAAAAAATGCAAGATTTTGCCAGAGAAATAGGTTTCAAGTTATTTACTTCTACACCTTACTATGCTCAAGCAAATGGACAGGTTGAAGCAGCAAACAAAATAATAATTGGCCTTATTAAGAAACATGTGGGAAAGAAACCCAAGAACTGGCATAAGACTTTAGATCAAGCACTCTGGGCTTGTCGAACATCTCCAAAAGAAGCTACAAATACAACTCCTTTCCAGTTGACATTTGGACATGATGCAGTACTCCCAATTGAGATATATTTGCAATCGGTAAGAATACAAAGACAAGCAGACATTCCTCCCAACGTGTACTGGGAGTTAATGATGAATGAGTTAGTAGATTTGGACGAAGACAGACTTCGAGCACTGGAAATGATAAAAAGGCAAAAGGAAAGAGTGTCCAGAGCATACAACAAAAAGGTGAAAGATATAAACGAAGAAAATAGAAGTCAAGCATACGAATAGATGTTTCTACAAAAGCTTCGATTACAAAACGAAAATGCAACAAGTTACAGGATTGGAAACAGCTAGTTAAAATCCTCAGGGAGATTGTTTTTGATCTTCAAGTATTGAGTTTCCCACGAAGACATACGAAGCTCAATTAGTGCCCGTTGTTTCTTCAATCTTTCGATCTCTGGCACTAATTTCTATGCAGTCTCGAAATGTTTAATCCCCGACTGCACCACTTCGAGCAAATCCTGTTGGTTGGATTTTTGTATGGCTGCCTGACAACGTTCAGCTTCCTTTATCTTGTCCTCGAGTACCTTTATCTCTTGTTTCCAGGAGTTGATGTTCTTCTCATAATCATCAAAAGCCTTCTGATTTTCTGAATGCTTAAGCTTGAGGGCCTCACCTTGTTTCGTTGCATCCACAGCAGAATTCCATGAAGAGTCATGAGAGGCCATTGTCTCAGATAGCTCTTTTTCGACATTTTGCTTTCGAAGAATGTTGGTCTGGAGTTGATCAATCAGAGAACCTAGCAGAACAATTACCTCTGAAACTTCTGTGGAGACTTGAAGCAAATCTACTTTCTTTAAAAGTTGATTTAAGTTGTGACTCTTAATAGGTTCCCGGCTGAGAACATCCACAAGATTGACCCCAAAGAATCTCTCTTTTATTTGTCGAAGGAGGCTAGGAATATCTTCCTTGTCACTAGATTCTACAGTCACAGCTGGAGAGACATCAAGTTCCGAAGGCGAAGAAGTATTCACATTCATGATAGCCTTTAGGAAACTAAGAGGATCAGTTTGCTTAAGTTGTTCCAGCTCCGAAGGAGTAGGCTTCGCAGGGGCAAGCGTCGAAGTTGTCCCAGGAATGGCTTCTGTATCAAGAGTCGAAGTCCCTTGAGGATCTTGTTTTTCTGGTTTAGAAGTCTCCTCCATAGCATCTTGCTCCGATGCAGTATCTTCGTTGTCATGTGGTTGTAGGTTCACATTGTCGCTGCCTGAGAATGGGTGATCTTCTTCCAAATTTTTGTCTTGGTGAGTAGGTGGGGATTCGTCAGTGGATTGGCTTTCTTCGACTGGTTCATTAGGCAATATGGTAGCGATTGGCCTAGCATCTTCGAAGACTGGGGAGAGAACATGAGTTTTGTTTTGAGAGGTATCTGTATTAAACGGAGCAGAGTTAGTCATAAAGATAAGCCTTTGAGGGGTTTATTGACGAAAGTTAAAGATTGGCGATTACCGTAAAGTTTGTCAACATTAATGGTAAGGCCGTGATCCTTAAAACCTGAAGTGGCAGTGCCAGCATCATCCTGCAATAACAAGGTAAAATGTCAGTTCAATCATTTAGTTAAAATTACAGGATAATATGTGGGGTGAAACCCAAATACCTTGGTTGGGATATTATCTGGACTTGAATTATGACTTTCAACAACGAAAGCATTGCTGGCAACTTTTAAAGGAGATTCTTCAGAGGATGCCTTATCGCCAGGAGAAGCAGCTTTATAGGGACTTATCTCTTTCCCTTTTCTTGAAGGGGTAACAACTTTTTGTTTCTTCCTGTGTCCTTTTCTAGTACGAGGAGGGGATTTATCTTCGCCATCTGAGGCAGCTGTCGAAGAAACTTTCCGCTTCGAACCTGTTGGGGGTTTTGAGCTCTGGAAAATAGATGATAAGTAAGATGAGTACTACTCACAGATTGTACAAGATTAAGAATATGAGATGGGTATGTACCGTGGGTTTCTTGTCAGTGACGATGGAGTCACTCTCACTTGGTTTGTTGCTCTTAGATGTCCCAGAATCCTTTTGGGCAGGAGCTTCCTTAATCTTCCTCCTTCGTGCAACAGCTGTAGTTGAAACTGAAATCAGTATATTAGCAAAGAAAAGAAAAGTCAGTCGAAAAGATTGTCTGAATCCAAACCTTCAGGTATTGGAGTCAAGACACGAACATGTTCAAGATCTATATGTAGATGTCCTTTGAAAGTATCCAAGGTATGCTTAGTCGGAACCACTCGTTCGGCGCGATTTTTAGTACTGTTTTGAAGGTCTTTTAGAACGTTGCCACACACAAACCAATTTGGAAAAGGAGGGCTCAAAGCCACACCAAAATCCGCACTTGGCAGTGGAGGGAATTTTGGAGGATTCAGTTTGAAAGCCACTTCATAACGTAGTTCTGGTCGAACATACGAGGGCAATTTCAACTTATCCAGTTTGGCGGAAAACTTTTCGCGCAAAATGACTGCAGCCTCACGAACGGTCCGACTAAGATCATCAGGCCTGTAGATAGTTTCAAAGAATTTTTGAAAAGCTTGGATTTCTTTAATATAAGTTGAAGTACCTTTGTGAAAATTCTCCTGCACATCAGCAAAAGCTGCAGTTAGTTCTTGAGCAAGACTATCGGCATCAAAGATTTGGGAGCTATAATAATCCGTCCACCATTGGTGAAAATCTGGTGTAGAGTAAAAAGCAAGTTCGAAAGGAACAGGAGAAAAATTGGTGGTGCCAACGTATTTGTTGATTTTTGTTTCACATTCTCTTTCAGTCAAGTACAAGGTATGGAAACACATATGGCTCCTTTTCTCATATAAGCACTTGGGTTTTATTTGAACCAACCCAAACTGTCTCGAGACCAAATTTGGTTGATAGCACACGAGAATACATTGACCTTTTGATGGTCGAAGGCGATGAGAAAATAACCTTGGAGTCAGAAAGGCTTTCCAAATTTCCATAGACTCAGTTTGTTGATCCTGAGATGTTGATGGGAATTTTCGAGTAAACCATTCGGGACCTATTGTTCTGTGTACAAACGGGGCCATAGAAGGATCGAACTGATTACGCTGGGCAAACATCATTGAATACGCCAGAAAGTGTTCACGAAGCTTCCCAGTTTCTTCTTTTGGAGTTAGGTAAGCTAACCTGGTCCCTTCTATAGTTCGATTCTTGATTTTGCTATCTTCCTCATTGACGTTTCCTCGAAAGGGAAGATGAGTTTCGAATGTAGCGTTAAGCCACAGTTGCAATAGCCAGAAAGGACCAGCATAAAGCAAAGTACCGGATTTGTAATTCTTGGTAAGGTTTGCAGCTTCGCTGAGGTTTTCATAAAGAGACCCTAAAAGCAGTTGGCTGAGGTTGAGCTTTTTTCCAACATGCAACTGATTAGCCATGCAAAGGTATCTCTTTGCAACTTGTATGGATCTTGAGCAGAAGGCACATCGTGAGAGCCATAGCGCTAAGAAAGCAATATGCTCTTCGTCGGATACTGCCGTTTCGGTGGTGATATGGTGCTTCTGGATGAATGCAGTATAAGTGACCAATAGTATCAGTATCCATCTCATTGGGATCGAAGGTTTCACCAGTTGGTCGAAGTCCTGTAATCGCAGCCACATCGAAAAGAGTGGGGGTAACCATTCCACATGGGAGATGGAAAGTGTTGTGAGAAGCATCCCAAAAGTGAACCGCTGCTACTAGCATGGGTTGGTTATATTCTAAGCCTGTTTTTGACAGTTGAATCAAATCGTATATTCCTAACGATTTCCAGAAGGATTCTTTCTGTTTTTCTACTTTTTCTAACCAGACATAGTACAAATCAGGATCTTTGGCTAAAGGAATTGACCTAAACACTTTTACAACGTTGGTCATATAGTTTAACCTAATTTTCGTCAAAGCCAAAGGGGTTACAGTTGAAGTTTCTTCAATGTTAGCAAATTTTCCTGAGGGAGAACAGCCATCTTCATCTATCTTAGTTTTGCTAACTAATGGTCTAGTCTTGTAATAAGCAGGGAAGAATCTATTCAGAGATGAAATATTTTCACCTGGTAACGGACCCATAAAAGCAAGAGATTTTCCAGAAAGTTCAAAGGGAATGATTACCTGGGAAGCGTAGATAGCGCGTACTTCTTCGTTGTTAGGGTTTGGAATGTGCTCTTGTTCCCCAGACCGTGTTGTTGATTGGAGCTTCAGAACAGGTTGAAGAACATTTGAAGATGAAGCCATAGAGAGATTTTGATTAAGAAAGCAAGATTTTGAAAAGATTGAGGATGTTGGTTTTTCTGTTGAAGAAGATGAAGAAATAGGAATGAAAGGTTGTATAGAAGTGCAAGACCAAGTATTTAAAGGTTTAATGGAAACCCTTTTTAAATCTTTTGGGTAAAACCCCAAAGAACACGTGGCGGCTGGTGATTTAATCCGACGGTGGTTGAATAAATTGGCTTCACTCCTAGTATGTAGGAGTAATGATCAAGAAGTAAGGTCAAAAACGTGGGAATGTAAGTTATGAGAAGACATCTTTGAAAATGACAAGACGTTTCGGGAACAGGGTCATCAATGATTATGACGTTAGTCAGCAGTCTTGGAAATCTCAAAGATCAATAAGAAACGAAATCTTATGATGACAAGAAACGCCTATTTCTGTTGATTTTCGAAACAGGCATTTATTGGGGGCAATTTGTTAGCTGAAGATTTCGTCTTGTAATATTTGTCCTTCGAAGAAGTGGAAAATCGAAGGAAAGATGGTTACTGATGGCCATCCCTTAAAAATAAAAGAATGGCTACTGATGGCCATGCTTCGAGAATAAAGATTTCTAAGTTCGTTATGAAGATAATGAATACTGAAAGCTAGTGAAAGTATGTGTCTTCGGGGACTTAGACAAAATTTATAAAATATATTCAAGTATTACTACTTAGCGTGTTTTCGTAGTGTTTTTAATACGCTGCCACGCGTCGAAGACGGACTCAGGCGGGAAGATTTGAAATTCGAAGACGGTTTCGTAACTGTCCAAGTAACAGATGGCATCGCTGGAAGTTCTTATGAGAGACGTGGCAGCAGATTAGTGTAGGACCGTTAAGGTCGAAACTAGTATAAATAGGAGTCTTAATGTTAGGATTCTGTGTGTTCATTTTGTACAAATCACTCACATATTTACTCAAGTATCAAGCGTTAAGAGAAAGAGTTCGCTGAGAAAATGTACGTATGACACCACCACTTTAATACATGTGTATTATCTTTCGTTTTCAAATATCTTTCAGAATTACTGCATTCCATTTACTTCTTGCCATTTACATTTCTGTATCTTTACTTTAATGTCATTTACTTTCGAATTACTTTCATGTCATTTATTTTCAAAGTCTTTAACGTTTCTGCATTCTAAGATTCTTTACGTTTTAACAGTCCTTTTAGTTTCATATGTTATGTTACTTATCTTTTCATTGAAATCATACTTACATATAACAAAGTGATTATCAAGATTACTTGTTCTTTAATCGAATAACACTTATTGACGAAGACGAATCATGAATATGGTTCGAATGAGCATTGATAACAATCTTTTTGACTATGTGTCCTAGGATCAATCTAGTCGATCCTGCGAGTAACCAAATCATATTTATTATAGTTTGGAAGACTAGCGGTTGTTTACCGGAAATCACCGTAAACAACGGGCTACCGAAAAGAAGATGCATCTTGTTTGTATAGGTAGTACCCATCAATCCTTATAAGCTTTCCTTCAACCATGCAGTCCCATACCTACACGGCCTCAGGATCCCTCTCATTCCGATGTGGCGACCACTCCTTGCCATATTCGGCCTCGAGTGTTACAAGCGGTGCAACCACCCCTCTCCTTGTTTGGCCTCGGGTGTTACAGGATCAAATGTAGGTTGTTAAGCCAAATCTTTCTTCCCTTTGTTACCATCATCCTGTTCATCTTGTGGGTCATCTTCAAGGTCATCCATAGTGATGTCTTCTTGGTAGTTGAAAAGATTGGCTCTATCTAATTCTTCTTCTTTGGCTTCTTCTTCATGGTCAGGCTCGTCATTCTTAGGTTCGCCAATCTTAGGAGAACCTTCATCAGAAGAGTTATCAGCAACTTTCATCCCAATGTCTGGTGGATGAGGGTTTTCGATTGGTTTGTTGATCTTAGCCATAGATCCTTTGTTAGAGCTTTTTGGGGATGAAGTTGGTTGAATGGTGACGACGTCGACTGGAAAGATTTGTTTATTGGGTTATTTGACAATAGTTTCTTTCGAATCTTCTACTGCACCCAGAAAATAATATTGAGATAAACTTTATACGTGTCAGTGAAAGATAAAGGAAAGAATGCTTTCGCATGGATAAAAAATGTATTTACCTTTGGGTCTTTGACTTCAAGACTCGAATTCCCGATCTCAATTAGTTTGATTACTTGAAGTGGATTGGAATCAATGTGAATGACTGTTGGAGGAGGGATTTTCTTCACCTTAATTTTGGTGACCTTCGAAGTTGACTGAGTAGGAGCCTCAGTAGTTTTCTGCGGCCTTTTGGTCCTCTTCAAAGGTTTTTCTATATCAGGCGAGAGGTCACCGTCGAAATCTGATACGACGAGCTGTACTTGCCTCTTCTTATTGGGAGTCGGAGGTTTTTTGGTAGACTAAAAGAAGTCAAACTGTTAAAAGAAGTAAAATAAAAATATTACAAAGAGGAAGATTTGCTGAAGGTCCCGTCCTTCATCGATGAGATTCAATTGAGCTAGACGAACCCATTCCACTCTTCTATTCTTTATCTCTTCAGATTCAACATTAATGGGACTGAGATAGGGTAGAGAGGCCTTAAATATAGCATTTAACCAGAGCTGAAGAAACCAGAAAGGCCCAGCGAAGAGTAAGTTTCCTTTGGGTTTTGGGTTCTTAAGGTACATAACTCCTTCGCCAAGGGACTCATAAAGGTGGATCAGAATCATCTCGATTAAACACAATTTGAGACCAGCATGAAGTTGGTTGACAATGATGATGAATTTCTTTGCTATCTAAACAGATCTCGAACAAAAGACATAGCGGCATAACCATTGGGCGAGAAACTCAATGTGCTCTTGATCAGATACTTAATCAGTATTTTGTCGTGATAATATTCGATATGAGTACAATATGCCTTCCTAGAGACATCGAAGTCTATGGAATCCGCATCCAGATATGTGGGTTTGAAGGTTTCACTAGTAGGTTTTAGTCCGACTATATCATCTATGTCGAACAAGGTGGGTGACATCATTCCACAAGGAATATGAAAGGTTTTATGGGTGTTATCCCAGAAGAACATGGTAGCAACTAACATACTCGAATAATAAGTGGGTCCCACTTTCGATAGCTCTATTAAATCAAAGATACTCATATCTTTCCATAATTGGGATTTCTTCTTTTTTATTTTTGCTATCCATGCTAAATAATAATCATCTTTTGTCGGAGGGGCAGATCGGAAAACCCTAAAGCCATTGTTCATGAATCCTAGCTTAATGGGTTATCCGTCAAAGGATTTCCTTGGCAATCAGGGTGTGGGTTTTCGACAGTATGAACCTCGTCTGTTGATCTAGGTTTCCTAATGTTCCCTATAGGCTTATATCTATCATAAGTGGGAAAAAAGTTCTTAAGTTTTTCCTGGTATACAAAAGGATTGGATATGGGACCTAGCATTACATGCACTTTGGCAGTTACAAAGTTAGGGAGAAAAACTTGGGATTTGTAGATGGCACGCTGTTTTTTGATGAACATCTCAGGGATGTATTGTTGATTTTCGACGACCTTATGCCCTAGTATTTTGTGTACCAGAGGTAAACCCGTCTTCTTCTTGCTTTCTTGAGCTTTTTTGCGGCTGTTGTGGAGGAAGTTGCCATGGAGATTGCAAAGTACGTTTTGATGAAAATGAGAGAGATGAAGATTATAGGATATGAGGTTGCAGAAAACTTGGAAAGAGTAAGGAACATTAAAATGATGAGAAAGTGGGTATTTATAGGTGCCAAATTGGAACTGTTTCGTCAAGTAGTGGGAGAGAGAGATTACTGAGTAGGACGTGTGTCACGCGTTTGATTCGCCTGAGGATAGTAGTAGATATTGAGCTACCCATGATCTCCTAGTTCCTAGGAGTATCATGATTGCAGAAAATCTGCACACAAGGACTGAAGAGACGTTTTGTAGAAAAACGTCATAATGACTATGACGTCATGTGAACATAAAGGTTTTTTTGGCTTCTAAAGTAATGGTAAAAAATGCCCTTTTCTTCGATATGTCAAAAATGACATTTGGGAGGGGGTGGATTTGTTAGATGGCATTTTCGACATCACATTATTGTTGAAGAAAATGAGATGTATATTGAGAAGATTGGAAATGTTCGACTAGATGACATGATTAGGGAAAGCTTGTCGAAATGTTCTTTTGATAAGAAACGTTATTGGACATGGACTTAGAAATATTTTCTAAGTTTTTGATATTTGGTTCGACGAAAACTAGCCTTTGATAGGAAGTTAGGTATGGACAAAGGCATAACCACTTTTTGTCTTGATGCATTGTGTAAAGGGACGCGTGGAGCTTCAGGACAAAAGGAAAGCATGTCAAGCGCAACGTGGCAATCTCTAATCGAAAGACTGTTGGGACAGTTATTTTGAATTAGTATATATAGGAGTCTTAGCGTTTAGATTTGGGTGTTCATTTTGTACAAAATCTCAATAATTTACTTAAAGTACCTGTGTGTGAGAAACGAGTCAGTTTGAGAATGTACGTATAAAAACACCACTTTTATATTTCTTTTTACAGTTCTATACAGTTTTCACATTTTGAGAATTTTATATTCTTGTCATTTCCATTATTGCAATTTATCCTTCAATTTCCTTTACATTTTTTATTTTACAAGTTGCAATGTTATCTTAAATAATATTTGCGTAGATTAAACAAATTCCAAAACGAGAAAGTAATTCATGTCGAATTGTTCTTTACTTTCTATGAGAATATTTATAATATAAAGCACATGTCCTAGGATCAATCTAGTACATCATGTGAGTAACCAAAAGCTTTTAACATTTGGAAGACTAGTGCTTGTTTACCAATTTTCACAGTAAACACCAACGCTTCGAACCAGCGCAAATTGGAGTTGCGGTTCTCAAGTTATGGCAAAAACACTAGTGCAGTTTTTTTCATGACAGCACAGACCCCATGAAGTGCGCCCCGCGACTTCAGAATTTAATAAATAGGGAAAATCATATTTTTTTAGGAATGGGTTGGGCATTTTTTAGTCCCAACACCATCACAGCCATTTTTGAGTAGAGAGAGCTTGAAAACAACAATGGAGCTTTCATTTTGATGATCCGGAGTCAGATTGCTCATCAATCGGACTTGACAAACCGGGAGATTTGTGATTCTTATTCTCTTATCTCTATGTATTCTCTATTTGTTGGGTTTGTTTGTAATTACTTTAAACTTATGTATATTTGTTACTCTATTGTTGTATAAAGTTTACTTTATAAATCTTTGTCGATTTTTCCTTGATCTTTTTGCTTAAATGCTTTGAATTTGTGTAATTACAGACATATAGCTCATGAATCTTGATTAGGGGGATATATTTTAGCTTTAGATTCTATAGATAGGATTGTGATTAGCATCCACATAATATCGAAGTTTAATGACTCTGTGTTGTTCGACTGGTTGAGACATCGTCGAAAGAGTAATATGGTTGAACTCTCGTTGATGTTGCAGAAATGGACATTGATGTGAGGGATATGTGGTGATTCTGACGAGTACTATAAGTTTGGTGCAACAGAGTGATATGTTTAATTTTGTGACGAGTAATTTACATTCGTGCCGGATTAGTTTCTCCTCTCGAAAGTGCATTTATTTTCTATTTATAATTTACTCTTCTGCACTTTACTTTAAAACCCATTTAACCCGAACTCAAGAAATAAGAATCTGTCGAACGACAATTGTTTCCAACCACTCCCTGTGGAGACGATAAATTCCCGAAATAATATTTCCAAATCTTTTGTTGCTTGCCTTGTACTGCTCCAACAATGACTTGACCATACTCAGATCAAGGGAAGAGAAATGCTAGGATCAATACCAAACATAGGGTTTGTAGGGTTGGATTGCTACATTTCTCTTGTAAACTACTTTATGCAAAGTAAGATTGATATCTCAATTTCAATTGAAATTGGAGGCAGATGTAGCCATATCAAGGAGGATTGGTGAACTGCCTAAACAAATCCTTGTGTTCCCTCTCTCTCATTTACTTTTCATAAGCAAATTATTAAATACATTGATTAAGTAATCGATTCGTAGATATTTTCCATTGATTGTTCGAAGCTAAATTGGTATGTTGATTGCCTTACAAATCATATTGATTATAGGAGGTTTTTGATATCAACAAACTTGAAATAAAAATCTAAAAAATAGATCACATGCCAAGTGTTCGACAACTGATCACTTAACGTTTTTTTCACTAATTCCATTGGAAATAGGTTGTTTAGTGAATCCATTATAACGTTTGATTGATAACTTCGTATGTAAATTGTGTATCATTGTTATACATTCCATAAGGTTGTGCGTATATCCGAGTTTATAATAATCGATTCGGTTTAGACGACTTGTTTGATCTAGGCTAAATCTCCCGCTTGCCAATGTTTTAATCTTTTCAAAAACATTTCTAAAACAAAATTTTACCGGGGGGATCTATTCACCCCTCTAGATAAGTTATCGTCGTTTAACAAAAGCGTGATGTGTTATCGAGGCAACATAGTCTTGTATGTCTGTTGTGTTTAGAATTCGAGGAATCTCACCTTCACCTCTTCCTCCGGTGTTCCATTTTAGTTTGGATATCTATTTTCAATCGGCTTAATGTGTCATCGACATGCGAGGATTCTCTAGAGAAAAGCAAAGAAATTCAAGCTCTTAGTGTAGACGTTCACTATGTAATCTATCTACAAGGAATACAATCTTGGATTTAAGCACCACTAATACTTGCTTTTAATACAAAATTGTTGCTTAGAAAAAAATGGCAGGGCAAATTCTCCAAAGAAATAAATGTTGAGAGCCTTGTACTCTAACCTTTCCTATTACTAACTAAACTAATTATAAACCCCTGCGTGCACGGACGGGTCTCAGGTATAGTTCATCTAATATTTTTTGTACTTTTAATTTTAATAAAATAAAAAATTAATACTTACGGTAAAAAAACACAATTAGCACAAAAATTAGAATTTGTATCCTACTTGTACATATGTTATACACGTGTAATAATTATCTAGTTTATTCTTGGTTAGAAACACAACTGGAATTGTTAATTACAGTCACAATATAGATTAAAATAGACATAATATAGCTTTTCTATTTAACTTTACACTTTTTATCAGTAGAAAATTGAATTAAAAAGTGGAAAGAAATCTATGAGGTACGTAAGAAAGTAAAATTGAGTAGATTGTGCACTTTTAAGGTTTAAAGTTATAATTAATAATTAAAAAGTGATATATCATCATAATCATAATACTATAGAAAAAAACACATACGTGATTAATCGAAACGGAATCCCGCAATTAAAAAGTGAAGATCACTTTACATAATTACCCCTGTCAATTCACAATCAAAGATAAAAAATGAAATGATTAAAATTTGTTATTATATAAGATTATAAGAATAATTACTTGTTTGAAAGTCACATTCACCTTATCTTGTAAAATACACTAACTATTAAAAGAATCGAAAGATTACAACTCTCAATACTTTATGTTTTCTTCCAAGAAACACGAAAAAGACCCAAAGGCCACTTGGTACTTTTATTTATTTTAAATTATCAGTATTATTATTTTACAAACTATCAACAAAACAAGTTGTTAATAACTTAAATCAAACCTGCTAGCTGGTAAGATACCGCACAAATTTAGTGACATGAAAAATGGCATCAAATTGAACATGTTTATTCTTCCTAATTGGTAGTTATCTTTTCTATTTAGAATTTAAAATTCTTAAAGGAGATTCTATTCCTTTTCTAGATTCACTTAAACTCCAATCTTTAGTTTTCAATGCTAGCTTGCAAAAGGAGTTCCAATGCTACTAATATTATTCTAATTTGCTTGTTATTGAATTTAATTAGGATTAAAATATTAAATTGTTAGACACTTGTTGTATAATAATTTTTTTTTTTTGTTTATTATCACCAATATAGTTCGATTCGAAGATCAGTTCTGACATTAAGTGGTTTCAGATTTCAGCCTTCTCCTCCTAATCGCATTGCGGAGGATTAAATTGTCAAACGTTTGTTGTATAATATTTTAACCTATGGAGACAAAAAGCTTCCTTTCATACTATAATAATGGGATAAAATCTAATCCTTTTTTACATCTATTTAGCATTAAATTTTTGTAAAATTTTTACATTTTGTAAATGTTAAAAAATATAAATTAATTATGTGCATACTTTTGGTAAAAGAGAGTCTTCCTATCATAAATATATTATTAAAATTTTAAAATTAATGAAACTGTTGCCAATTATTCTTTGAAATACATCAGTTGCATTTTTTTATTCTTCAAGTAACCTTTTTCTGAAGAAACTGATCAAAATATTCTTCCAAAAACGACCCTCTACATTGTCTACTAATGGTATTCTCTAGAACCGATTGAAATTTATTTGACTTTTAGTTTATATAATTAAGTTGACAAGGACATGCATGTTATCTCTATATGCATTAATTAATAATTTATTAAACAAAAGCAATTCATCAAATACTATTATATTTAAAAATAAGAAAGGAAAAACCGACCAAGGTTGGTACAACATAAAAAACAAATTTGTATTTCCATTAAAAAAAACCAGTACATGTGCTATATTATTATTGGTGTTATAATTTAGGCCTAATAGCTAAAGTTAAGAGGGTAGGAAATTTGAAAGCAAAAACATCTTAGGGCAAAGGTTTGGGTTATGTCTATTTTGTCCCTTTATAATCCTCACCCACTTGCCTTCTTAAGGGGCCACTTTATTGTACCCCACCCTACCTTACCATACACCATCCCTTCTCTCTCTTTCTCTCTCTAATTTATAATTATGATTTGTTTATCTAATTTTATTATTCGATATTATTACCAATTAATTAAAATTTAAGAGGATCAATTTTATCGTTTACTAACACGAGATTTCGTTTAAAATCGTTTTAACACAAGAATTGTTAACACTTAACCGATTCGAACATGAAATCGGACACCTAGGACCACTCATGATTTTGACTCGTGTCCTCTCTGAACCCTTAATCCCTTATCCCCAAACAACCCCACTAAAACTAATTTTTCTCTCTCTCAAATCATAATCACAAAAACGAAACCACTTTCAACCAACGTATTAATACCTACCCCTATTATTTAAGCCCACAATTCCACCCTCAAAACGAACCAAAACCCTCTCCACTTTTCTTCTTCACACTCTTTTTTCTCACAAGCATTTCACCAAACACTTTCCCTCCTTTCCTCTACTTTCCCTCGCTAACATGACACGAGCGCTAAGAATCCTCACCGAAAACATCAACGCCGCAGTAACAGCTCCGCCGCCGGAGGCCGTGGCGTTGGAGTCAGACTTCGTTGTGATTCTCGCAGCCTTGCTCTGTGCCTTGATATGCGTTGTCGGACTCATCGCCGTAGCCCGATGCGCGTGGCTCCGACGAGACTCCGGCACCGGAAACTCACCTCAGCAAGCTTTAGCCAACAAGGGACTAAAGAAGAAGGTTCTTCAATCGCTTCCGAAGTTCGCTTACGTCGATAGCAACCCTACGAAATGGCTGGCAACAACGGAATGCGCGATTTGTCTCTCTGATTTCGCCGCCGGCGACGAGATCCGTGTACTACCGCAGTGTGGACACGGATTTCACGTTGCTTGCATAGACACATGGCTTGGGTCCCACTCTTCTTGCCCTTCATGTAGACAGATTCTGGCGGTGACAAGGTGTCAGAAGTGTGGCCGGTTTCCGGCGACCGGAGCTGAAGCTACCGCCGTAAACGTCAGTGAACTAGAATCGAAATCTGCAGAAGGTAGCAATGTTGGTGCAAATAGTAATAATAACTGTAACGGGGGTGTTAGTAGCAGTAGTAGTAATAATTCTGGAAATCACAGCCACAGTGTAAACAGTGGGTTCTTGCCTTAAAGAACACTAAACTTCTAGGGGTATTTTTGTATTTATGTAGTTTAGGTTTTTAAATTTGTACTTTTTTTTTTTTATCTTATCCCTTCAAGTTGATCAAAAGAGATCTGAATTTGGGCAATTTTTTTTTACTTTGTAGTAATGTGCTCTTTCTCGTTGTGTACAGTTTTTTTAGTTGCATTTTTTTAACATCAAATTTTTACGGTTCATTTTATGATATTAAAAACAAAACAAAAATCCTAAATAACCTTTTTAAGCCATCTTAATTGACTTTTTTTTACAAATTTTAATTGGCTTTAATTATTGAGTATGGGGATATGTATTATTGGATATTTAGATATGGGTAAGATAAAAGAGTTCTTTATATTATCTTACTATATACTCCATCTTAATAAAAGATGACTATTCCAAATGATTGAATTGGGACACACATGGGAATTTCAAAAGATAGTTGAAATGATTTAATTTTAGAGTTACTAATATTGAACTCAGTCAACTTGAATATAGTTGGAAGTTCAACATGAGGATCAACTGAGTCAAAACTTTAAGCAAATGCGTTAAATGTAATGAATTGAATTAAGTTGTACCAGAATTTTAAATATATCTATTTGAGTTAAATTGAAGACTTATATTGAATTTGATTTGAATTTTAAATATATTTATTTGAGTTGAATTTAAGCTCGCAATAAGAATTTTTGTGTTATTGATTTAGTTTTCAATACTTGTGATTTTTTTATTTTCACCATCAAAATCTGTTTATTGAACTGTTTAGTCTAATTTGATTGTTAATTTTGATCTCAAGTGGTTTCAATCGTTGCGGATAATTGAACCATAATTTTTTCTATCTGCGTACATCGCTACGAGATCAACTAAGTATCTTATAATTTGAGTAGTACCAATTGGATAGAAGGTCAAGTCAATGAGTAATTGAAGAGCTAATGTTGAATTGGAAAATATCCAAAACACTATTGAGGTTGGAATAGAATTTGCAGAGACTCCTCTAGTCACACGGTAACGCAAGGCATTGATTTCATTTTGACGAGGGAAAGTTAGGAACCGCAACTTCGCAAGTAAATGTACAATAACGTGCATCGCGTGATGCTTTTCGAGATAGTTGATATGATGGATAAATTGAATAAATAGAGTACTAGTACTATTTATTTCTACTTTATGCTTTTGTTATATTATTATTTCATAAATTCATATGGTAAAAAATTATGAGTGAAAAGATAGTGTACTGACATTTATCAATTTATCATATCATTAAATTATTTTTTAAAAATTAAAAAATCGGTTAATTAAATACATGATAGTGATTGGTTGACAGAGTATAAATATTTTACGTGTGTCACTCATTTTCTCAAAAACTATTTTAAAATTTTCTTATTTGTTGTGTTGTGTGATGTATCATTTTTTTTTAAAATTTATTGAAAATATTCATCACCTATTTTTATATTCATATTTTCTTTATATTATATTTAGAATTTTTTAAATAGTTTTAAATAATATTATCTTTTTGTAGTAATAGTGTTACATTGTTAGTGAATTGAATCTCAAGATAATTTATAAATAATTGTTCTCATGAATTTATTCAAACATAAGGACTCGATGAAGTCAAGATAAATAGTATTCAAAAATATTTAAAACAACACACCTTTCAAGTCAAATCAATGATATTTCACATGACAAATAGAGAAAAGTCAATAGATTAACAACACATGTTTATCCACCATAAATTTGTGTGACTTTGTATCCTTATACTTCGATAAAAGGGCAAAATTAATATTGTGATAAAAGGCTTCTCAAGCTAAGGGAGATAATCGGTCAAGTGCGATCGATTTTGGGTCAAAAAGATAAAGTCCATTTTTTACATATGACACTATGTTTTGCGTAAAACGGGTTCACTAACTTTTTCCAAAGATTACAACTAGATTGAAATCCAAGTGGATAATCAAGACGTGGTCAATGTAATCCAAGGAAAGAATAACAAGTTGAAAGATACTCCCTCCGTTCCTTTATAAGTGTCACTTTTGGCAAAATAATTTGTTTCTATTTAATTGTCACTTTTTAGGTATAAAGTCAATTATATCCCTGCTTTTTTAATTGACACGTTAATTGAGGAGTGTTTATGAAAGAGAAATGGTAAAAGTAAGGGTAAATTAGGAAAAAAGGTGGAAATATTAGTTCTTTTTTGGTTGTCTTGGTAATATAAATTTTGGCAAGTGTGACACTTAAAAAGGAACGCAGGGAGTATGAACACAGTTCATAAAATCAGATCTATTATGGTAACTATCTGGGAGGTTAAAGTTGTAGAGATCCATAGGAAAGCCAACAAATGCGCTTTCATTTGGAGGAAGTCAAGAATTCTTCGATTGTCCGAATTTTTTATATAATGTGTTACTTAGTGACTCTAGTGGTATTGACTAACTAGTAGTTTTCTGTTTTCGGCTTTTGCCCTCCCTACACACAACTAAAACATTGCTTTTATCAATATGATTATTTTCTAAAACAGTCTAATTAAGTCTACCTAATTAAGTCTACCTATATATTTAAGCTCAATACTTCGAATTAAAATACGAGTTTTCACTAGAATTTTACTAAGAACAATTTTGTAGGCCTTTTGCTTCTTCAAGTTGGCGTACATGTATGACTAAATAATAATATAAAGAATTTCTTAATACACCTTATACTTAATTAGAGCACCGTGTAAAGATACAATATGCCTTCAAATTTTAAAGATGCATCTCCGAACGTACTTCATATACACACGTTCATTTGTATTTCAATCCTTCAATTTTATGCCTGACTAAATTTATTCTAGAAATGTATTTCCAAAATATTTTTGAAAATACATTTTTGAAACCACTGAACCACAATTACTATGGATATTTTATAAATATTTTTAAATTTGGCATTAGTAATTGAAAACATTAATATTTTAAATATAACATCAGTAATTTTTAAACATGGGAATTTTATGTATATTTTTAAATTGAATATGTTTTGAATATGACATCAGTAATTGAATATGAGGAGAACGATAAACAGTACATTGAAGTAAAGAAAAGAAATATTTTGAAAATATTTCCAAATTTCAAAAATATATTTTTAAATTATTTTTTACAAAATTAATGTGTAGTTCACTTACACATATTTAGTGTATTTTATGATGTGTCCGAAGATTCGTTTTCAAAATTTTAAGGATTTTTTGAATTTTCATAATGTATTTATTCACATAAATACATCATGTCATTGTCACATAGATTTAATTATTAACTTTAATTAACAAAATAAATTAAAAAGACTAACTTTGAAACACTTTAATTAAGTTAAAAAGATGAGTATGAATATTTTTTAATTGAGGGATCGATATAAACCTAATATGTTTTAGCCTAAATACTATACTTTTAACTAATTTTAAGTTCCTACGAATTTGTTTCAGAAAATATAAAATATATAGGGATCGTGTTAAGAAGCCTATAGTTAAAAAGTTTGTTTTGAAAACATTATTAAGAAAATGAATTATATGTTTGTAATAAATTTAAACACGATTTTTAAAACAAATTTTTTTATTTAGTTTTTAACATAAGATACACGTAGATACATGTTAGCATTACCTTATATTAAAAATAAACTCTATAAAGTTTTGTAAATAAATTTGTAGAAAAATTAAAATTCATAGAAAAATTCACACAAGATGCAAAATAACCGAAGAATTTCATTAGACCTTGGCATTTTCGGAAAAGGGCAATTTGGAGAAGAAATAAATTCATTATGAAAATATTTTGAATTATTTCTTTCAAAGTCATGTGAACAATCTCATACATTTATAAAAAGATTCATTTTAAAATATTGAGTCTTAAAGAATTATAAATAAAGTAATTTTTAAAAAATTCAAATATTTCAATTTCTAATTTATCGAAATACACAAATTTTTGTATAAACTTATGACTTGTGCGATTTAATTTATTATATTTTAAAATTTTGAGAAATAATAAATTTATGTATTTATTTGATTTTTTAAAACAGTTTTTGAAAACTATCTTATATTTATTAATTCTAAAAAGAAAAAATTAGAATAATTAAAAGTAATAAATTCTATTTTCTAAAATTAAAAAGAGAAAAAATATAAAAAAAATAGTATAATTTTTATAAATTACAAATTTGTAATGTATATAAATAATATTTTTTTTATAAATAAAAATGTGTCTATTAAACAAAATTCACTCAAACAAACCATTACTCTTTTAAATTTTTAAAAGTGTTTGTTAGAAACAACAGTTCTTACCATCTAAAAAGATTAGGGAGTGCTTTAAATATGTTATGTGATGTAAGTTGGTGTTAAAGAGAATCAGGTCTTTATTTATTCGAGTAGTTTAGGAATGACATTAATATTATGCCTAGTCACCAGCTTGCAATGAAAAGGAAAGGTTGTGTGTCAGTAAACTAATCTTAACCATAACCAGCAGCAACAAACAAACAGCCAGCGCAGTTGTTTTATAACTTCCTGTGTGTCTCTCTCTTTCTCTGTGTCATGTCAGGTCCCCTCTTTTTGTTTTCTTATTACAAACAAACACACATGTTGCCTTCTTTCCTGCTCAATCACGCAGCATATAATTATATACTTATCATTCATTGAAGCATATACATCTACCAATTAATTGCATCACACTTATATATGTAAGATAATTATTTATACTCCCTCCGTCCCATAATGAGTGACCCAGCACATCATTTCACACGAATTAAGAAAAGTGTAAAAAAGTAAGAGAGAGAATATCATTTTTACTATAGTACCCTTATTATGTATTGGGAATTGTGAACTTTTTATTAATTAGAGGGTAAAATTGGAAAAAGTGTATTGGAAATTGAAATGGTTCATTCATTTTGGGACATCATTTTATTCTATTTGGGTCACTCATTGTGGGACGGAGGGAGTATTTTTTTATATCTTTAAAATTGCATAAATTTATTACTCCCTCTGTTCCTATTTATAAGAAAAGATTCTCTTTTTAGATATATTTAATGCATCTGGACAACATATTGTCTAGATACATTATTTATTCAATGTATCTAAAAAGAGAATATTTTCTTATAAATGAGATCGGAGGTAGTAATAAATAATGTGTTCCGTCAAAGAACCAGAGATAAGTGATTAAGCAATAGAATGAAGTTCATGTACGATAGATGAGTTTTCTAGTATGGTGGATACGATTGTTAGTACGGTAAAAAGAGAATAGACTTGTAAAGTTATCCCTTTAAATCTCCAACTTTTAAGTCAGCAAATGAACGATAAATAATTTTAGAGTGGAAATGGATGAAATACTAGAAATGATGCGATATGCTCTTTATATAATTTAGGCTGTTAAAATTAACAACGTATGATTCAGCGTCTTACGTGAGTTTCAGTTCGATTAGATTCAACGGTAAAAGATATGGTGGAGAGCGTAATCATGTGTCTTTGGTAGAGATGAAGATCCACATGTTTCATGCATCTTTTTCTTCGACACTTATTATTGGACTTTTTGTGACATTTATGAACGCAACATAATTATATGTATTTTTTTATCTATATCATTTATATATTAAATAATTATATATATATATATATATATATATATATATATATATATATATATATATATATATATATATATATATATATATATATATATATATATATATATATAGGGAATGTATCAAGTAGGAGGGTTTTTAAATAAGAGATAAGAGAATTCAATGCTAACCATTAGATTAATCAAGAGAGAGAAATAATAATTATAATAATATTATTTAAATTCTCTTATTCTCTTATTATAATTATTATTTCTCTCTCTTGATTAATCTAATGGTTAGCATTGAATTCTCTTATCTCTTATTTAAAAACCCTCCTACTTGATACATTCCCTATATATATATATATATATATATATATATATATATATATATATATATATATATATATATATATATATATATATATATATATATATATATATATATATATATATATATATATATATATATATATATATATATATATATATATCATACAATATAATAAAGCAAGATGAGTATTTTGGCAAGTTTGCCATTTGTCACAATATTAGAGTCCTTACTATTTTTAAAAATACTATTAATAGAAATATTACTATATTTATCTTTATATTTATTTTTATATTTTATTAATTATTTCATTAATATGTTTACACAAACAATTAAATTTTTAGCACGGCTAATCAATGCATATTTGATTTTCAAGATATTTGGTTCATTTTCTTTGAAAAAATAAACCCCAATGCAACTTTTATTTGGTCTTCCAACGTTCTTATGATTTAAAAAGATTATTCATATCAAATCATTCTCTCAAATTTTAATCGTGAGTTTTTCTTTTTCCATTGAATTGTTTGTTCTTCTTTGATTTCGCTTCAACCTCTTCTTCTTACCAGAACATCACTTCGTCTTCTTCTTCTTTCCTTGAGTCTGTGACACCACCACCACCATACGATTTTTTACGACGACCTCCGAATCCAGCCATCTCATACGGTTTTTCGTGACGACCTCCGAATCCAGCCATCTCATCCTCGCAAACTGGCCTCTGCACCACAGTGTTTTTGCCGCATTCTCTATTTTTCCATCTCATCCTTACATTCTCTTCTGCTCCTCAATTTTTCCATACTCTATAAGTGAATTATAATTAGCTTCGGTAAGAAGAGATTAACGATTTCATTCTTTAATGGCAATTTTTTACCATTATAGGAGTTTGAAAGGAGCTGATTTCTACAAGATTAAACTGTCGTCCAATGTTTTGAACCCTATGTGCAAGGAATATGTTATTTCTTCAGTGAAAGTTATAATATGTTGCTCAAAGTGGAATTGGATTAGCCATGATTATCAACCAAGTGTTTGTTGCATTGTACATGTTTGTGTTATTGCTTCAAAGAGTTTCATGTTTTCAAACTTCATGCTTATACTTACAGCATTATTTTTCTAACAATATATCAATATCTGTTACTTTGATTTCAGCTGAAGCATGTTTTTACTTTGATTATGTCCCAACAAATGTGTTTCGATGGTGATCACTAAATGGTGTTGGTTGCAAGCACTAATAGTGGTTGTAAATCTATTTTTGTTTCACGTGGTGCTTCCGTTATTATCCTTTGTGATGGCATGACCATATCTCCCGCCGTTAGATTTAGATCCGCCAAAAGAGGCTTTAGTCTTTGATGGAAGAAATTTTTGTGAGAAGAAAACTTTTTACTTTGTTGGGAAATGCGGACCTGCTCAAACTGAATGTTCATTTAATGAGTTTTTGTGAGAATGCCATCTTCTTTTTAAAACATTGTTACAGTGTAACATTTTATGAGATTTATTTTATAGATAATGATTATTTGATTTTTTTTCTAATTTGTGTGAAGGTTGTAGTTATCTTGTTTTTTGTGAATATGTCAACTTGCCACTTATTCAAGTTGTGAGCTTTTTTCAAATCAAAATTCTTTATTCTTTTGAGAGTGAGTTTTTCACTCTCCTGTTTGATTATCTTCTTCTTTGTTGCAGCTATAAAGTTTTTGTCATCTTGAAAGTGAAAGAGCATTGGGACCCGCAGTGGAGTCGTTCTGAGACACATATTTGGGTGGCTTGGTAAGTGGCGGTAAGAAATACAACTCTACCTGTTTTATATCAGTGTTAAATTAGCTACAATTATCATTACATTATTGATTGAATTCAGAGTTGCATCGTATCAGTTTAGTCGTATGGGCAGAATTGTGCCAGATGCAACTGTCATTAGAGTATTGACTTGAAGTCTCGGTTGAATGAATTATTTTAAAGTTTTCTATTCAAATAATTGACAGTTATTTTTGCATGTACAGCCCATTAGGTCCTATAAGGGACACCTCCATCAAGAAAAAGTCTGAATTGGAATCGTAACTTATAATTTGTCCATTGTATGCAAAGAAATTGTTAGGAATTAATCATGCTAGAAGATGTAATTCAATATCAATGTATAAGTTCATTGGTAGTAGACGTGTTATTGGTAAATTTTCTCAATATTTTTTTACAGCAGAATAAGCAATTATACATTTAATTAAGTTTTATGTATGAGATTTTTGGTGCGGTCTTTCTTAAATCTCTTCTACTATTATTCGAATCCATTTTTTTATTGCATCCATCTTTACGATTTCTTGAATATTTCTATATTTTGATGTGTTTATGTTACCAAAAATCTAAAAAACTTATATTTCTTAAATTTCTTTGCAATGGATCTCATTGATTCTCTCTATTTCTCTTCTTCTTCTTCTTCTTCTTTTTTGTGCTACAGCAAATCATGATTACTGAATGTGAAAGAAAACCGAAACAATAGCAGAAATTGAAATTGTTACGACGACAAAACCAAGAGTTCATCATTTGTAAGATTTGAGATTTTTCTAATCTCTCACATTAACTATGTTGGATACACTTTTCTTCTGAATTTGTTTATTGTTTTTGTTTTCTAAATTTGAATTTCAATCCGATTGCACCATTAACAACTGTGTTGTTTTTTTCAGTTTCATTGGTTTTGTTTCAGGAATGGCTACTCTTCTTCTTTTACCTACACTACTAAAAATACTTACATATCCGAAAAATACCCTCAGGTCAGGTTACAATTTCTCTATTTTCCCGAATCACTTTTTCCTTATTAGGAGCTGTGATTATAACTTATTACTCTATTTTAAATCAATTTTGTAATCTGACAATAACTTATTGAATAATTTATTTGTTTCTACAGGTTCTGCTGATAGCATGCTTCTATTCAACATGTTTCCCACGTTATAGAATTCGTCTAATTTATGTTTGGATGAACATCAACTTTTTCTTATAAATTCATGTTGATATCACTAGAGTTTTTTTTTTTGTCAAATACATTATTATTAGGCGTAATCACAACAGTGATGTTGTCAAAGATAAGAAACCACAATTGATTAACAATGATTTTTAATGAAAAAATTAAACGTTTATATTTATTATCAATTGTTTTTATGTCAAAATTGATTTACTATTTTCTTTATTAAATATTACGATTTTGAATTTTTTAAATAATTTTTACAACTTTTAAATTTTTTAACATTAATATTAAATAATTATTAGAATTTTATCTATGTGATATGTTAGCAGTAATGAGAATAATAGTTTAAATTTATAATACAAGTCTTAACCTTCATTAAATAGTATTACAGGGATTATTATTAGAATTTGTTTGGATTTTTTTTCTATTTACATGTTTACTTTTATAAAAGGAAAATAATTATTTATATTATTTATATTCAATTTTTTTTATACTGATATGATATTTGAGTTAAAAATGTGACAACAATAATAATACACGATTAATAATAATATTGTAAAGAAAAAACAATCAATGTTAATAATACATAGTATTTATTACTATTATTTCTTATATATTATTATTATTATTATTATTATTATTATTATTATTATTATTATTATTATTGTTATTGTTATTGTCATTTAATTTAGAAATTTAATATAAGTAATTATTCTGATTTTAGATTTTTGTAATGAGTATTTATTAAGATTTTATCTATGTGATATGAGGCCAATAATGAGGCAGAGCAATTGTTTAAATTTTATATATGACTCATAAACTTTTGTTAAATAAATATCTCAATTATCGTAACAACCATATAGAATAAGATCTTTTTGTGCCATATCTTTTTGATTTCATTTATCAGTATACTACGTAATTATAAAATCATATTAATATTATTGTCAAATTCCATACAATATGCCCTTAATTATAATGGCTTTGGTATAATGCCCTTAATTGTAATTTCATACTGAATTGCTAACTAATTTTTCGAATAATAAATATTATATCCAACATTAGAGTTATCATTGCAATGTATGCATGCTTTCCACATATCAAGGTAAAAGAGGGACTAATTTTGTTCAGTAGCACATATTAACCAAAAGTTTCGCTTTGTGTGTTTATATTTATCATTAAAAACGATGAAAACAAAATCATTTTTTAAGTAATGTATTATAATTAATGTATTTTAGTATTTCAACAATGACTCTTTATGTTCAAAATTCACAAACATTTATAATCATTAATGTCATTAAGATTAAACCTAACCCATATTTATTTAAAAAAATAAAAACAAAATCTTTTTTTAACACATATATCCTTTATTGTCGTTACGTAATCAACTTTATTGAAAAAATATAAAAATCAATTCTAATTTATAAATATAATTCAAATATTGTATTCCAAGACATTACCATACACCTATTGAATCATTATAATAGCATGAGCGCCAAATAAAAAAATATAAACTTTTTCAAACTAAATAGGAAAATTTCTAGAACTTTTGCTTTAAAAAAATTAATGCTTTTATTTTTACCAAAAAAAATCATTATTGTTTTATTAAATTCTAACAAAAAGTTGATGATAGAAAAATTTAAAATTATATCAATCCACTTTTGTAATAGATAATAACCTCAACTAATCTAGGGTTCTGAAAAAAAATTTAAAATTATTATTTTGACAAACTAATTTTAAATTACTTAAAATGTTTTTATTTGACATTATAAATCTTATAAATTATTCCAAACATGGAATAATAAAACTAATTTATTTTCCAAAAACTAAATCTCTTCAAATGATAACATACTATAAATATTTAAACTTTTCATTTCTATAATTTCTTTGATTGGAATATTATATTTATCATTTTATTCACAAAAATTTATAAATATATAAGTTTTCTAAATTAAAATTGATTTCATATAGATTATTTCTTAGAAATGAATATCATTTTTAAAATGAGATCTTATTTATTTATTTCATATCGAGCAAATTAAAAAAAAAATTCGTTTTAATTTTTTAATTGATATTATATATTTAAAGACTAAATTATTTTTTTGGTAACTTACAAAAAAAATTACAAAATTCTATTCTTTTTAAATTAGCATCATAATTTAAAATTTTAAAATTGTTTTATAATTAAATAACTTAAAATTTTAAGTAATAAAGATATTTTTATAAACAAAATATAGTTTATTATTGATAAAAAAAATTGTGTGAAACTAATAACAAAGACAAATTATAATGTTAATATAAATTTATTTATAAATTATAAGTAATTGTAAAATATTTTTCTTTAATATAAGAAATTTTATCCCGTGCCTCGCACGGGTAAAGACACTAGTATATATATATATATATATATATATATATATATATATATATATATATATATATATATATATATATATATATATATATATATATATATATATATGTATATATATCAAATGTATCATAAAATTAAATTTGAAATCATAATGTCATTTGTTTTTAACATTATGAATATGATATGTCATTTAGCGAGTTTCTAATTTGAACTCTAAAATAGATGAATACTGTGAATATAATTAAAGGAGATTTTGTGATTGACTTGAAATATTTGAGAGATTAGTGAGCAGTGACCAAACTAGTCTTAATATTTGAAGGAGAAACAAATATTTGAGAGATTATTTTAAATAGGGTTAAATATCTCTGAGGTCCCTATATAAGTATCCCATTTTTCAATTTTAGTCCCTTTAAAAAATTTCTTCAAATAATAGTCCTTCTAAAATTTTCCGTCCCCACTTTTGATCCCTACCGTCCATTTCCACTAACGAACCTGACGTGGCACGCCATGTTGAATGCCATGTCACTTAAACACAACAACGCTTTAGATTGCGGGGGTTTTAAACCTCCTTAAATATCAACCATGAAATTGTAGTGTCATGAGAATGCACATAAGGTGTTTGTGTTTTTTCCCATTTGAAAAACCCAGAAGCTAGAACCCTCATTGTTATATACAAACTTCTGGCCGTCGTATCTTCTGCTGCCATGTTAGCTGTTGACATTTTGAGGGAAGACCGACAACCAAACATTTTTCAATATGCAGATAGATGTAGTCATCAAGGAAGATACAATAATGAAGAAACAACCACCTTGAAACTGGTTTTCACCGAAGTCTACCCTCATCAAAATTCAACAGATGACCTACTTCACCAGGCTGAGAAAGATTGTAACAATAGCACTAAGGATACTGGCATCAAACATGACTTGCATTAACTCACGAGAATATGAATTTGAATATGGAAATAGTAGGCAATGAAAATTGAATACAAATTGGGTTGTTCTGTTATGAAGGGAGGGAGTGATGTATGTCACACTTTCAGCAAATATTTTCTTCTCAATTTTTTTTCTTTAAATTTCTTTCAATCTCTAGTTAAAGTTTCATAAATCCCGATGAGTTCATGAAATCATATTACATACATACAACTTCAAAATGTGACAATCAAGTTCATGGAAGTAAAGACAAATCCACTCAAGGAAGTAAAGAAACAAATCACAAATAACTCCTAACTCAAAAAGCCTCAAGCAAAAACTATTTGAAAAAATGCAAAGAATCATACATGCATTCATTCAATAGAAGTAATGACTCCACGTGGAAATGTTCATCTTTGAGTTCCTACATTTTCAATATGTCTACACTAAATTCTCACATCAGTAGAGCATCACTGCAAAAGTTTTATCTGCATTTTAACAGTACAATGTGTAAGCATTACAATCAAAACACACACAAATTAAGATAACTTTTTTACTTTCCAATTTCCTCACATATTCACTACATGGATAAAAGTGAGCATGCAAGTTGCTAAATACTCAATGGAAGTAGTCATTAACCTTTTAGTGTTACATATACCAAAGCCTAAACTGAAGTAGCCATTTTTATTCCATGTATGGTTATGGATTTGAAAAGGTGAAATGAATTACAGTGAAAATCACTTTAACGTAGAAACATCACTTAAAAGTAGAAGTTCTAGTTTAGTTGCTTATAAATTCTTGCAGTGGAATATCATCTAGATGTGGAAATATAAAGTTTTATGGAGAAATCAAAGAAGTTATAGATTGTCGGTTTTCATTCATTTAGGGAGGTTTGTAACCCCCGTAATCTAAAGCATTTTTTGAAAGTAGCTTCCGTTAGAGGTAGTAAACGACAGGGACCAAAAGTGTGGACGGAAAACTTTAAAAGGACCATTATTTGAAGAAAATTTTTATAGGGACTAAAATTAAATGATGAGTTATTTATAGGGACGAAAAACTTATTTAACCCTTTCAAATATGTATGAATAGTTGTATCTTGGTAGGGGTGTAATCGGATCGGTTTGGACTGGTTTTTGGTCAAACAAAGGTCCGAACCAATAATATCTTCATCGGTTTGGTTTGGTTCGGTTTTTAATATTTTTCAAAAATGGAACCGAACCAAACTAATCGGTTTGGTTCGGTTTGGGTTGGTTTGGTTGGTCGGTTTTTAATATTTTTTCAAACATTATATTCATCAATGTATTTTCCAATATTGTATTTTTTGATATATTTTATGCTATTATTTTTTAAAATAATACATTTCATGTAATTTATTTGATGCTCTAATTTTTCAAATAACTTACAAGTTGCACTTAATCCATATATGAAACAATGACATAGTTTCATTGCATAATGAAATAGATTCACTATAAAAGTTGAATCTTGACATCGGAATGTTGGAAATAGATTTGAAAGTTTAGTAATAGAACATAGAAAAACACACATCAATTAACATGTTTCCGCCTTAAATACACATAAAAACTATTTTGTAACAAGATTAAAAGGAGTTTTGTTGAAGAAGAAATCAGAAAAGTAAAAACAAATATGAAAATTAATGAAGAGAATTTGAACCCGAAGAAGGATACCATAACATATCATAGTGGTGATAGTGAGAGAAACATTTGAGGTAGACAACTAGAGAAGTAGTTTAGTGAAAGCAAGTTTTTGTGTCTTATAATTTTTACTTTATATGTTTTGGAGTTTAGTTCTAAATGTGTGTTTTGCTTAAAGGAAGAAAGTGAAATCAAAGATGGAGAATGGTTGGAAAAGTACAAAATTTGAGCTTAACGAAGGGTGGAATAAAGGATTTGGAGCATAATTATTTCTATTGGTTCGGTTCATCGGTTTGGCGGTTCCTAAAAACTAAAACCGAGAACCGAACCAAACCACGTCGGTTTTTATTGGTTCGGTTCGGTTTTAGAACCGAACCATAAATAATCGGTTTTATTTCGGTTTGGTTTGGGTTGGATTGTCGGTTTAATTGGTTTTTTATGAACCACTTACACCCCTATATCTTGGTTTAAAGATAAAATTTTAAAATTTTAATCACAAAACAAGGTTCAATCCTTGATAATCACATATTTGGCTAAAGAAAATTATAAAATTACTATTCCGGTCTAAATGATAAGTAAAAAATATAAATTTAACTTTATTAAAAAAATTACATTTAATTTTCTTAATTTCATGTAAGAGAGTTAACATAATTATTAGTATACCATAAGTTAAATTATCATTCACTAACAATATTGAGTAATTAGTGCATGGATAATTTTAGAATAAAGACATTAAATGTACCTGTGTTTGATGACATTTGCTTATATTCAAGGTCAAAAATTTTAGAAGACTTTTACTTATAAATAAGGCCGGAGGGAGTATGCTGCTAATCAATCCTTTGACTCAGTAAAATAAATCATGTATTATATGACCAACTTTCATCATTTGTCAAATTGTGCGCAATTAATTTATATAAAACCATAATATTTAAAATTGCATATAAAACCTCTTTATATAGTGAGTGATGCAGATACACCATTGTATAACATATGTACTACATTCACATAATTGAATATGGATGGTATAAGAGCATTGCTGATTTGCTAAGTCATTTAAAAGATATGTTAACCCGAGAGGGTTGGCCTAGTGGAAGGATGCTTGGGTCTCAAAGGTTTGCTCCCCTTGAGGTCCTGAGTTCGAAGGAATCTAGGACCAACTTTCAGAGGCTACGTGGGGAAATAACCCTCTCGGGTGGATTAGTCGGTACGGAAGAAAGGAAACCACTCTATAAAAAAAATAAAAATTTTAAAAGATATGTTTTCTGAGAATCACACGTTCCCTCATTGAATAATAAAATTTTGTGTTCTATTTGCATGTGTTATTAGAAGAAACACATTTTTTCTTAATGATTGTATTTTATTTTGAAATGAGTATGCATCATTAAGTATAGTATGTGTCTCAAATATGGTGCCCCATAATATAAGATGAAACAAACACCTCCAACCAAGTCTTGTAGTATTTTATGATAATCCCAAGATTTATGCGTATGTATAAGAATGAGGGAGATGCAAAACACCTAGCATGACACATAAATGATATGGTTATTGATGAAATACTTCGACATCCTGCAAATTTTCTTCAATAGGCAAAAACTCATAATGATTACTCTGATTTTGGAGAGAGATCGATAAGAAACCCACGTTTTGCATTCTTTACTAATGGAATAAATTTGTATGGTATTCAAAGTAATTTTCACAATATATGGATGGTGATTTTGTTGACTTATAACCTATCTTCTTGGCTATGCATGAAATGTAAATTTATGATGTTGACTATGTTGATTTATGGGCCAATAAAATAATAAATGATATAGACATATACTTGGCTCTATTAATTGAATACTTGAAGTTTTGGTGTGAGCTATATGTAGAGGTATATGTTGAATGAAGAAAAGAACTATTCACATTAATTACTATTTCATTTGTAATAACTAATGATTTTCTGGCCTACGATAGTCTATCTGGCTGAAGTGTCAAAAGAAAGTGTGCATGTCCCGTATGTTGTGATGATACAACTATGATGTAGTTGGCGAAAGTTTGGGCATCATATATTCTTGAATTCTAAACATAATTATCATATATGGAAAAAAGAATTCAATGGTGAATCAGAAGAAGGTAAAGTTCATTTTTTATTGGCAATAAATCGATTATATAAAAAATAAAGCATATGAACATTAATTTTAAAAAGCATTATGCAAGTAAACATGTCACAAGGTGATGGAAAAAGGTTAATTTCCTTTGAACTATCATAGTAAAAATCATTGTACGTAAGATATTTCTTAATGTCATGCATGTTGAAAACAATCTTTTTGAAAGTTTAATTGGTATACTACTTAATGTGTCAGGAAAGACTAAGGATAATATCAATGAAATGTTAAATATGAAAATAATGAAATTAAGACCAGAATTGAAATTGATTAAGAAGGAGAGTGATACATATATATGTATAGTGGCACATACACTAGCATGAAAAAGAAAAATATTATCTTGTGTTAGTCTCTTTACAAATTCTGAATGAAAGATTAGAATCTGATTCAAAGTCTGAAGAGTAGCAGTGGATAAAATTAATTAAGAGTCAAATAAGAGAGAAAGAGAGACACTTCCAAAATTATGAGTAAGCTTGATGCGTTGAAGGAAATTTTCATAACCTTAATGCCTTTTACAAAAGATGCAACAACTCATGCCAAACTACATAGTTAGTTTTTCATGATCATGGAACTTGTGTGACTACCACTAGAACTTGATTCCATTTGTAACCAGATTTTATCAGGCTCCACTTCCCTAACTATGAAGCAGTTAGTGAAAAATTGTTGTGCTTGGCTACACCTTATGCTTTTAGACCGGTCTCTACTCCATCTACTACAAAATTATCTACTCTTCGTTCCTAATACCATGGTCATGGTGGATGAATAGAGGAAATGACGGCCAATGCCATGATATTCATTTAACTATGTTCATATTGAAGAAAAATGTCTTGAAAAGGTAAGAGAACAACAACGACAACCACGGGTTATTGTTGTTGCTCGATCGACTATCACCAAAGATGTTACTATTTTTGCCGTTGATTACAATGAATTCCTCCAATTCAAAGAAGCTAATCAACCATCTTCAACTGTCGTTGTTGCTTAGTCTAGTAATCTTGTAGCCTTTGTCTCTACATCCTCTCTTGGTCCTTGGGTCCTTGACTTTGGTTCCTCTAATCATATGACCGGTAATAAATATCTTTGAACTCACTTGTCTTATTCTGATTCTTTTCCTTCTGTCACTGTGGCAGATGGCTCTAAAATTAATGTTCAAGGCCTTGGTCAGACACACCCACTTCCAAAATTTTCTCTAGACTCTTTCCTTTATATTCATGGTTTTTCTTTTAATCTAATATTTATTAACAAGATCACTCTTACTCTTGATTGTTTATTCCTTTTTAATGATAATTTTGTTTATGTCCAGGATCAACGTACAAGACGAAAAATTGGAGTAGGGAGTTAGTCCCGAGGTTTATATAAACTATCTCCACCGATGGCATGTGCTTCTATTTCTTTTAAAGAGCTTACACATCAACATTTAGGTCACCCTAGCCTTAATAAAGTGCGTTTTTTTAGTTCCTAGTCTTTCTAAGCTTTCATCATTTGAGTGTCATTCGTGTCAATTAGGAAAACATACCTGTCACACCTATAGTCATAGAGTAAATAAAAGTGTTGCATCACCTTTTGCTTTAGTTCATTTTGATATTTGGGGTTCTAGTCGTGTCAAGTCAACTTTAAAATATTACTACTTTGTAACTTTCATCGATGATTTCTCACAATATACTTTGTTATTTCTAATGAAAGTCCGTTAAGATGTTTTCCATATATTTCGAGAATTTTATGTCTAAGTGAAAAAACAATTTGACATTTCCATTAAAATTTTACGCATTGATAATGCTCTTGAATATATGTCATCATCGTTTCAATCTTTTTTAACATCACAGGGAATTATTCATCAATCATCATTTGCTTACCCACCACAACAAAATGATGTCGCTGAATGAAAGAATTGTCATTTAGTTGAAATTGCTTACTCTTTTACTTCACACAACGTCCCTTCTCGTTTTTGGAATGATGCTCTTATCATAGCTAGTCACCTTGTCAACTGAATTCCTTCACCAGTCATTCAGGATCAGGTTACATACTCTATCTTGAATCCAATATATAATCTCTACCCTTTCCTATTTGTGTCTTTAGTTGCACATGCTTTATTCATGACCTCAGTCCAGGTAAAGACAAATATTATGCTAAATCTCCCAAATGTATTTTTCTAGGCTACTCACGTATACAAAAAGGATATCGTTGTTTTGGTCCCCAACTTCAATGATACATTATTTCATATGAAGTCACATTCTTCGAAATTTCCCCATTCTTCTCTGCCTCTGTGTCTCCTAATGATAATTGTACTTCAGATGTTTGAGATATCCCTTCCATCATCCCCACACCCATTACAACCACCACACCTCCATTATAGGTCTACCAGCAATAGACACATCGTCCATTAGAAGTAATAACTGATATTGATCCACCAACATCATCTCCTTCTCTAACTTCTCCTCTAGTTATGTCACCTGAACTTGACCTTCTAATAGCATTACAAAAAGGCATTCGGTCTCATCATTCTTATCCTAAATATGCTTATTTTTTAAATTATGATCCTCTATCTACTTCCTACGTCTCTTTTGTTTCTTCTTTGGACTCTGTGTCTATTCTCAAGTCTAAAGTTGGAGCTATGACTGATCCCAATTGGCGACAGGATATAGTGAAAGAAATGGCTGTGTTGTATTTAAGTAACACTTGGGACATTGTTACTTTACCTTGGACAAAAATACAATGGGATTTCGATGGATTTATATAGTGAACGTTGGACCAAATGGTCAGATTGATTGTTTTAAAGCTCGTTTGGTAGCTAAAGTATTCATACAGATCTTTGGTCTTGACTATGGCGACATTTTTTTTTCAGTGGCAAATATCAGTTCAGTCCGCCTCTTTCTTACACTATCTACCAATCATCATTGTTCCTTTCATCAAGTGGGCACTAAAATTCCTTTTTACACAGAGAATTAGAGGAAGAAGTTTATATGGATCAACCACAAAGTTTAATATTCTTGGAAATTCTATATTTTTTTGTCGGCTTCTTCGTTCTCTTTATGGGCTGATTTAGTCCCCACGTGCTTGGTTTGGTCGCTTCAGATCTGCGTTGATAAAATTTTGTATGACTGTAGGTGAAGTAGACCAGTCTATTTTCTTCCTTCATTCCTACACTGGTGGGCGCATTTTCTTGTGGTCCATGTTGATGACATTGTTATCACTAGAGACGATACTGAGGGTATCCATCTTCTCAAACTCATCTTTTCAAAAAAATTCAGACCAAAGACTTTGGTTCACTTAGAAACTTATTAGGCATTGAAATCAACCAATGCAAGTATGTATTAGTCATCCTCAATGAATCTTGTAAGCTTAATTATCTTCCTATTGATACTCCTATAGATCCCAATGTTAAACTTCATTCTGATCAGGGGAGCCTGTTGTATCCTCAAATTTTCCCTCACCTATTCAAGAAAAATTGTTTCAAGATGATCTCCCCATCTCATAGGGTTCTAAACTGTTCAAGAAGACTCAAGGTTTCATCAGGTAAAGCCTCTCTTAAGCAATATGACTCAAACTAGGGTTTTGATTTAGTCAAAGGAAATTGAACTTATAAGGCTTCAAGTGGACTTCATGGTTCATCAGAAATTGTCCAAACAAAGCTCATTTTGAAGGAAATTTAATTCTCTACAATTTTTTCTCTCCAAGGACTTGTCCAAAAATGCACCATTTTGAAGATATAGGTCAAAACATTACAGGTCCTTTTGAAAGTCAACAAAAAAGTTATTAATTCTCAAAGAATGGTACATGAACATGGTAGACTCAATTGAGATCAAACAAAAGGGAGCTTTTAAAGGACACCTTGAGCTTTCCAAAAAGTTCTAAAACTCCTTGTTAAGTGCAAAAATGTAGTTATTTTGTATATATGTTTTGTTGCACTTATCGATACTTTTTATTAATACCGTTCGAATAATACCCCATTTTGTGTATAAATACGTATACTTTGTGAATAGATATATTTTCATACACTTTTATACTTTTTGATAGTTTTCTACTCTTTTTGTAGGTATTCTTGCGTATTTGGAGCATGAGCAATAAAGTGTCGAAGACACGGCTTCAAACGCGCGATTTTGAGCGACGGAATCAATTCATTCGGTGGTTAAGGCTCAAAATAAGCATGATAAAAATCATCAATTAGACTTCCATTTATTCATTATTAGATAGGAAATTGAATAAGCTTTCCAACGCTTCGAATCGGGCGCAAATCGGAGTTACGGTTCTCAAGTTACGCCATTTTTACTAAAAGCTGTTTTTTCAAGACAGCAGTTTGGGCGCGATGCGCGCTGGACAGAACTCAAAATTGCATAAATAGGCGAAAATCAGATTTTTTAGGTTATGTTTTGGGTATTTTTGAACCCCAACTCATCCTAGGTCATTTTTGGGTAGATTTGGCTTGGAAACACCATTGGAGCTTGTAATCGGATGATCGGAGGTCGAATTTCTCATCGATTGGTGTTGACAAACCAAGAAATGTTTGGTTCCTCTTCTTCTCTTCTCTTTGTATTTCTCTTTTGGTGAGTTTGTATGTAAATTACTCTAAACCCATGAATGTTTGTTGCTTTTTCTACTAGTTGTATAAAGTTTGCTTTACAAATCTTAATCGGTGTTTTTCTGATCTTTTTGCTTAAATGCTTTGGATTTATGTTGTTGTAGAAATAGACATCACAAATCTTGATTAGGGGGATATCTGTTAGCTTTTGATTCTAGACATAGGATTGGGGTTAACATCCACTTAATATCTGAGTTTAATGCTTCTGTGTTGTTCGATCGGTTGAGACTCTCGTCGAAAGAATATATGATTTTTTTTCAATCAAAATTTATCTCTTCAATTAGATGATTTCCTTCCAAAGATACTTGACCTAATTCATCTCCTATATATACTAAACACATTCAACATTAGGGGAGGACAAATTTGGGAGAGCAAAGACTAGGGTTTCAAGAGTGCAAAATTTTCAAAGAAAGTTGGAAAATAGTGTGGCAAATTCAAGAGAGTTCCAGAGAAAACCAACCATCTCCTTCTAATTGTAAGGTAGTAGAAGGTAGGAATACATTATTTAACAAGTCCCATGATGCTCAGAACGCATACCTCATGTTCTTCATATTCATCCATGTTCTAGTTTTTTATATCCTGCATAATACAAAGTTTTGATTCAATCTAACCATGTATTTAAGTTTGTGATGATGTTTAGAAGCTGTTAGAACCATTAGACTGAAGCTTTAATGCGGGATGCAAGAAACACCATGGTTAGGGCACAAAGGAGCCTCACGCTTGTTTCCATAGCTACAGGCATTTTCAGACAAAACTAATGCGACCAATCGATTCGCAGCCCTCCAATTAGGGGATCTGGGTTCTTTATATGCATTTATTGTTTGTTATTTTTAGTTTAAATTTCGCAGGTTTTTGCTACGAAAATTCGTAGCTAAATGGTGGCAGACTGGTAGCAATTTCGTAGCAAATTTTCGGTTGCAAACGACAAAGATGATGAACAGTGGTGAAGACTCCTTGACCACACATGGCGCATCCGCATTGGCCGGTCAACTAAACCGTCTCCTCTCTCCTTTCCTGATTCGTTCGTGCCAGCACGTGGGATCCAGTTTGAATTTCTTTTTGAATTTAGCACTTAGAGTTTGTTTTCCTATTTATTATTTAATGCAGGTTCTATTAACAACACAACAGCGTAACACAAATGATAGGGAGTTTTGTTGGTCATCCCAAGGACCAGGGTTCAAACCCCCTTGGCCACAAAACTTTTTTGGCCATTTGTCCTTCTCCCTTTAATATTCATTTTATTTGTTTTTTTAATTTCCTTTTTTTATAATCACCCATAAAAGTCCCAAAATAAAATAGGATTAATTTTGCCATTGGCCAAAAAAATATTAAATTAGATTAGATTTTTTTTAACCAATTAATTAATTTTCTCCTTAACATCTTTATTTGTTTCCTTTTAATCATGAAAAATCATAAAAAATATAAAAAAATAGTTAGAATTTAGGCCTTTAACTAATTAGTTTTGTTCTCACTTAATCTTTTTTAATTAGTTTAATAATTAGGATTTAGGTTAATTTTAGATTTAATAATTAGACATAGGATTTAATTTTTAATTAATTATTTCTTTGTATATAATTTAACATTAGGCTAATAATTAATTAACTTAGATTTTTCACTTAAATCTCCAAAACCCTAGTCCTTTTAACCCTAATTTCCTTCATCCTCCGCATCCTCAATATTTTCCCGATTCTCCGATTCATCCGCCATTCCATTTCTCGCATACTTTTATAAATATGTAACTGTCTCCGGTTTGTAATAGTATTTAGGATATTTAATTTCCGCACCTTTATTTTCCCATAATTTTCCAATATTATGCAACTGTCTATGGGTTGTAATAGTAATTAGGGCTTTATTTTCCGCACCTCCTTATTATGTAATCCCCCATCCCGAAGCCTTGTAATAGCGTAGGAACTTTACCTTCCGCACTTTATTTTCTGTACATATTTAATTGTTAGTATTTAGGGTGTGTATGGCAAGATAAATTAACTGAACATTAGCTCACTAACTTTAAGATAAATATCTGAACGTAACACACTTCTCACACACTCACCTTTAGGGTAACCCTCTCTTGTTGCCTTTGAATTATATGGTCAAGTTCCTCGAGCGTAGGGATATCTTAGCAAATGTTGCCTACGATTTAAATCATCATAGTCCCTCCGATATAAAGATCATAGCCCCTTCGAGTTGGCTACAAGAAAATAATCTTGTCCCTCGATGACGCTACGATAAAATGATGATAGTCCCTTCGAATTGATAAGGTATCCTTACATGTTGCCTTCTATGACCATTCGATGACCCTTCAATGTCCCTTCACATCCAATAGATATGACTACCTACCCACTAATGGTATGGATAGTACTCTCTCTCTCTCTCTCTCTCTCTCTCAAGAAAAATCATAGAATAGGAAAGAAAATTCTTAATAGGTAGGTCCTCCTGATTGCTTACTCACAATGCTCTTTACACCTCACGTTTTTCAAAACAATTTCAAAACAAATACTTTGTATATATCCGTACAAGGATCATTATAAAGTAAAAGCTTTTTCCAAGCATCTTTCTCAAAATATTTTCAAGATAAATACTTTGTATATATTCGAATGAGGAATCATTACAAAGTTAATTCTTTTATAAAATATTTTCAAGCACACACACAAGTCAAACAATTCAAAACAAGTGAGCTAAGCAATTAAGATCCCATAGATAATCATACATACAAATGGTGCTAATACCTTCCCTTTGTATAACTTACCTCCCGAACTCAAAATCTTTAAAAAGGTATTTCCTGTTCTTTTTGCCTTTCCTAATTGAATAAAATAAAAGTCGTTGGCGACTCTTGCTAATCGCAACATGTTTTGCGAAATAACAAAATAAAAAGACCCGGGAAGATATTGAAGACTTGTGGGTAGACTCAACTATCTTATAATCACCATACCAAATATTACATTTATGATGAGCATAATAGTCTTCTTTCGTAATTTTAATTGCTCTGTAATTTCTTTTTGTTGGCGGGTTAACCCTATTTTATGTGTAATCAGATTTTGAGAACACTTAATTCTCCGTTATATTGATATCTTGCTTACAAAAAAAATATCAACTTTTCATAAAAGAATCACCGATATTTGATGATAGAAAGTTAAAAATATGTTTTCACAAAATAATATAAAAAATGTTGATAATAAAATTATACTTTTTATATTTAACAATTTTATTTGAATTAGCTTTTAATTCATGTGTGTCCCATACTAAATATCTCGATCCTCAATCTTAAAAGTAAAAGTTTATGATAAATATTTTTATCATAACATTTATTGTTAATTGTTGAGAAAAATGTAAATTAATTAAATACTATATATTGGTAAAAGCTAATTAAAAGAAACAAAATATTTTAATACTATACTTATATTATATTTAGAGTACTATAAGTAACATAAAAATGTGTTAAATGTGTTTTAATTTCCTCTAAAAAATCACAACAAGATTGGTGGTATTTAAAACTGGCAATTATCTATCCTTGGACACCACACCAACCTTGATTTTAACACTGCCCATAGATATTTTACATACCTATATTCAATTTTAAACAATCTTTAGCAAAAAGGAGATATTTTGATGGTCCAGAAAATCAAAATAAAATCAAATTTAAAGAGGAGATAAGACAAAAAGTGGACATAAAGATAGTGCATGTGTTTTATTTTATTCATGGGGCCAAAAGCTAATAAAAGTGAAGATGCCCTTTTGCCATATGGTCCTATTCATTTATCCCAATTCCCATAAATTAAAAACCTCTCAAATTTATTTATTCAATGAAGATACTATACAATATAAGCTTATAATTCATAAGTAGTAAACTTTATAGGTTATCTTATATTCTCTTTTTAGTGGGAAAATATAAGTAGTAAAGCAGAAAGTTGAGACTCGGAAAAGCATTAACCTAAATCATCTAGATACATGATTTGAAAGCACTAGTTAAGTTTTGTTAGAGATTACATACATCAAGTTGTCACTCTTAATTATTATTATTTTTTTTTTAATGAAATGTCACTCTTAATTACATTTCACTTCCATTATAGATTTTTTTTAATCAAGTTGAGATCATGAGATGAGTCAATAAGTTGTTATACTTTGCCTACTTTTTTTTCCGTCTTTTTTCCTACTTTTCCGAACCTTTTGTGACTTATCAAAACATGACATCTCCGGGCAACTTGTTCACTTTAGCCACTGTCCAAAAAAGTGGTATCTAATTTCAAAGAGTAATGATTTGTGATCAAAAAAATTTGGAAGAGTAATGATGAAATATTTTCTAATTTCAAACTATCTTATCCCTTTTAAATAGCAACATTAATATTATCTAAATTTAGGGTGACAAAATGTTCACGCATTTTTATCATGGTAGATGTTTTAGATCTATATTTTTTTTATGTCTGTTTTATTTTATATTTTATTTTTACAGACGTAGATATTAATATAAATTTTTATAATTTTTAAATTTTAAAGGTGTAAAATTTGTCAACTTTACCATAATTCGCTTTCATTCTTTTATAGGCGGTTTAAGATTTTACATTCACACACTCACTTATGTTCGTGTTGTTCTATCCTATTTTTTACAAGATTTTATAGAAAGAGTCGTAACGGAATGGACATGCCCCCGATTTATTACAATATCAATGTTCACGGGCTAGCCATTTTATTACACTTTATACTCTGTGGTTGGAGCTTTGTTTGATCTTCCACATCATAAAAAAGAAGGGTGGTGTTGTGAAAGAGTTGTTGAGCTGCAGTCATAAGTTCCGCTGTGCAGTTTGAGTTAGAGAAAATTGATGGAAGAATAATTTTTTGACTTGTGGAAAGTTCAAGTCAAAGATGCGTTGATAAAATCAAGATTACACAAGGTGCAAGATTATGTCGGTGGTTGAAGAGCTTCCTGCCAACAAGGAAGTTACACCATAAGTTTTCAACCTGGTTTTCGCATGTGAAAATTTTTGGAGTGGTTTAGCTTCAAGTGAAATTTATTCTTCATGATAAAGTATATGTTGTGAAAAACGATGTCAAGAACAAAGTATAATAGGGAATTAGGGAGGATAAGAAGAACACAAGAATTGGTTATAACTGCTATTATTTTACTTACTCTTAAAACAAGATTACAAGTTTACAACAATAACAAATAACCTCTCTCACCCTAAATTAGGATTTGCAGCTTAGCAATGATGAGAGACTAGTATGCTATTTATAATAAAACCTAACATACTAACTAATGGGCTTTTTCCACAAGGCCCATTACACAAGCCAACTTAATAAACAAGCTAACTTAACAAATTAGGGTTTAAACACTAAAACCTAATTTAACATGCTAACAACCCTAGCATCTTCGACACAAGCATGTGAACAACCTTCGACTTCATGCTTAATCCTGTCGAACCAAGAAGCTACCCTTCGGCCATACTAGAGTTCGATCCAATATCTCACAAATCTCCACCTTGGATCTAACTCTACAGCATCAAGGGAACAACTAGCTTTCTTCATGCAGCTTTATCAACTGCATACAGTGGAAAAACTTGCAACTCGGCAATGTCTTGGTGATCATATCAGCAGCATTGTCTTCAGTCGAAACCTTCAGCACTTGGACTTCTCCACGCTCGATTACTCCTCTGACGAAATGCAGCCTCACATCAATGTGCTTAGTTCGCTCATGATAGACTGAATTCTTCGACAGGTGTATTGCACTTTGACTATCACATTTAATAGTGATACCTCGAACTTGAAGTTTCAACTCCTTCGCAAAACCTTCAAGCCACAATGCTTCTTTCACATCTTCAGTTAGGGCAATATACTCCGCTTCAGTGGTTGATAGAGCAACAACCTTTTGAAGTGTTGCTTTCCATCTAATTGCAGTGCCAAACATAGTGAAAACATATCCAGAAATAGATTTTCTAGAATCCATACAACCTGCATAATCAGAGTCGACATATCCTTCTATTACTGCTTTACTATCTTCACCCAAGGCTCCACCATAAATTAGGACTCTATTCAGAGACCCATTTATGTACCTTAAAATCCACTTCAATGCTTGCCAGTGAGCCTTTCTAGGGTTCGCCATGTACCTACTTACAAGACTTACTGCATATGCTATGTCGGGTCTAGTACAGACCATAGCATACATCAAAGAACCAACTATATTAGCATATGGGATGCTATTCATATAGGCTCTTTCGACATCAGTACTGGGACACTGACCAATACTCAGCTTGAATTGAGAGTTTGTTGGAGTCACAATTGGCTTCGAATTCGACATACCAAACTTTTCGAGAATCTTCCGAAGATATGCCTCTTGAGATAAGCATAACTTCGACTTCTTTCTATCTCTTCGAATGTCAATTCAAAGAATCCTGGAAGCAGCTCCCAGATCCTTCATATCGAACTCCCAGATCCTTCATGATCGGGCCATAGACAAGAGGAGCAGATCCCTCTCAGCAACCAAGCCGTCACGGATCTGAAAGGAAAACGGTGCATGCGTACACCGAGCATCAACGTCGAGCGACGCGAGCTATAGGAAATGCGGGGGTCCGGCTGCATGAACCCTTTTCCTGACATACTCGATAACAAGATCTTGTGCAAGTTCAGAAGCGAGCCACGCGTAGCATGCGCATAATGAACAAACTCGATGAGACTAGGCGGGGGTTGATTGATAACCCTTTCCGCGTGCCTTCCAAGAGGACTTAACGGAGTGCCATATAGGACTTATTACACCGTGACTCCCTGCCGCAAAGCACAAATGTAAACACACCAACAAAAACAGAGCCTCTTTCGAGGGCTTGGCCAGATGCATGTCTAAGTCCTACTTCTCATGTTAAAGGATGATGCGAGAAAGCGATAAAGTGCGAGAAAAATAAAATGAAACGGGAGCAATACCAAACGGATGATGATCCGTAAACTAAAGCGAAGAGAGCAAAGAAACTAGGATCCCGCGAGCGAGCTAGCAAAGCAAAAGCAAATAGTTAGCACACCGATTAGCCATGAAAGCACACAAAGGTCGACATGCGCGTCGAGCACAATCACAATACACCTGCAAGAGGAACAAGCAAACTAAACAAGCAGATATAAAGTAATAGGAACGTGTCTCCAAGATAAGAACACGATGCGAATGAATGAAATCGTGTCCCGCAAATAAAGCAGAACACTCAAGTAATAAGCGCCGATCGGTGACTATCCAAGAGCCTTGCGCACTAGCACATAAGTTAGAGATAACAAACATCGCAATCGGAATTGCGTTATCACTATAAACCAAAAGAAACGGGCAAGTAATGTAAACATGAAATGGACGATGAAACATCAAAGAGAAATCAAACATGAATGATCTATAAATTAATGAAAACCAAGCATCTAGTAAGATAGTACATCTCATAAGCTTTCCAACGATATAAAGAACGTGCAAATCGGAGTTACGAGCAAAAAGTTATGCGAGAAAGAAGTTAGAAAAAAAAAACACATAGGGGAACCGGTTTCTGGAATGGACAACCTGGTTCCTGGTCCAAAAAACAGTGCCATACACCAACGAAACATATGGGAACCGGTTCCCCCATTCTAGGAACCGGGTTCTGCTGTAGAAAAACACTTTTTTGCTATTTTTTATGTTTGAAAACCAATTCCATCCAACTTGAAACAAAGCCAACTTGTAAGCATCATGAAAAGCCATCAAAACACAATGAAACACCCATGGAAACAAAGCACGATATCAAGGTAACAATCGATCGCATATGAGAATATGTAAACCGAATATCAATGTGAAGCATGCTATTAGCAATAAGTGAACAATCATTAAGCACCAAAGCAACAAAACCAAACATATATCGATTTCAATGATTAAGCACAAGTCAAACATGTATCGATCTCAAGGGTTAGACACAACGTAGCATCTTGGCGAAGGATAGTCATGAATCCACAAGTCAATTAGGCTAGATAACAACAAATCGAGCAAAGTGCGACGCGTCAAGCCAAACCACAATTCAAATATCATCACCAACAATTATATAAATGCAACAATGGCAACAAGCATTTGCACATGCGATAGTGATCAAGCTACACAACATATTCAAATCATGACTTAAGCATCAAGCAAGGCAAATTATCAAGCAAAAATTCACCACATGCATTTGTACAAACACCTTGAGCGCGACACAAGTCATCTATATGAATTTTAACAATTAAGCACACACAATCATCACAAATCATGGATCCAATGCACGAATGTCGCAATTCATCAACAATGATCATTAATCACATGCAACAATTATTAGATCTCATCAAATCACTATCAATTCTATCAATCCACATGCAAATTTACCGATCAATCATCATCAATCAACATTAATCAACAACAAAATATGAATCTAGATTCGGATCCATATAATGATCAACAATTAAGCACTTAATTCAAGATCCGAAAGCTTACCGGATGGAGATCTAAATTGACGCGCGAACACGAACACGACACGTATGTGAACACAAAAGCGAAGTTGAAAAGCAAATCCCACGGGGAGAGGAGAGCGGCGCGCAAGATCAAGGAGAGGGAGAGGAAGTTCGAACTTGAAACCTTGATCTTCAATCCATGTTGTTCTTGATTCTTGAAGAAAATTGATGAGTATTGATGAAAGTTTTATAGAATTTGTGATTTTGATCCAAGAGAATTGAGAGAAAGTGTTTTTTATCTTTTGGTGAATTGAAATTATGAGAATTCCCCCCTGATTTGTGAAGATCAAAAATTTTATATATTGTCAACGCAAAATATCCAAATTGCCCTCGGTGCGTCTTATTTTGGCTCGTTTTTAAGGAAACTCGGTTCGGCTCTGAATTCCGGAACGAAACTAATGCCACTGTGAAGATGACCAATTTTGTGACTCGTCGCCGCGAGAATTGTCTCAATCCGATAAGCGATGAAGAAAATACGCCCGTTTGAATGAAGAGAAACATCTATTAATCAGGCGCGACTGTGCAGAATTTTGTTAGTACCGCTCAAAGAACTCGATAAAACCCTATCTTCGGATCAGAATCTAAACATTTGTGCAGAATCTCATGTGCCAGATTTCTGTCTTCGACAAAGGTTTCGTGGATGCAACATTTTTCGAACCACTTACAACTTCAGCCTCAAGGGTATACAAGCCTTGCTTCTTCACGCCTCTCAAGACTTCCTTCGAACCCTTCATGACTCTTAGGATACTTTTCTCTCCTTGGAAAACATATCCTTTCTTGTCGAATTCACCAAGAGAAAGTAGATTTCTCTTCAAATCAGGAACATACCTGACTTCAGTCAACAATCTTATTGACTCATCATGGAGTTTGAACCTCACAGATCCAACACCTGCAATCTTGCAAGCCTTGTTGTTTCCCAGCAATACTGATCCACCATCTTGATCACATCATTCCTCGAACAAGTCTTTGTTTGGAGTCATGTGCCAAGTGCAACCTGAATCCATAATCAACTCTCTTCTCGAGTCACTGCTTGAAACCACAAGAACATCAGATGATTCAAAATCATCTTGAACAATGGCTGCATTGCCATTATCCTTACCTCCATGATCTTTCAGGCGTTCAGGGCACACCTTTTTTGTGTGACCCTCCTTCTTACAATGATAACATCGATTTCCTAATGTTTCGCCACTGTAAGACTTCGACTGGCTTTTGCCCTTCTTCTTCTCAAACTTACCATCCTTTCGTAAGAGTTTTCCTTTAACGGCCAAACCTTCGCCAACAGTCGAAGGTTTATGCTCCTTTCGTTTGTTCAGGTCCTTTGAATATAGGGCTGATTGAACTTCTTCAAAGGTCAGGGACTCCCTTCCATACAGGAGAGTTTCTTTGAAGCGAGCATGTGATCGAGGCAAAGCACACAATAGTAAAAGTGCTTGATCTTCATCATCGATCTTTACATCAATATTTTCAAGATCAAGAATCAGCTTGTTGAACATATCCAACTGCTCAGCCAACACTTTGTCTTCAACCATCTTGAATGAATACAAAACCTGCTTCAGGTAGAGTCGATTTACCAGCGATTTAGTCATATACAAACTTTCAAGTTTCGCTCATAACCCTGATGCCGTCGTCTCCTTTGATACCTGTCTGAGAACCTTATAACCAAGGCTCAACAAAATTGCGCTGTGTGCCTTCTCGATCATAGTCTTCTTCTCCGCTGCCGTTAATGCAGCATTCATGGCTGCCTCTCCCTTCAACGCTTCCAAACAACCCTTCTGAACCAGTAGGGCTTTCATCTTCAAGCTCCACAGACCGAAATCATTCACTCCGGTGAACTTTTCAATCTCATACTTTGTTGACATCATCTTCTCCACGCTCACCGCACCAATTTATTGTAAAAAACAATGTCAAGAACAAAGTATAATAGGGAATTAGGGAGGATAAGAAGAACACAAGAATTGGTTATAACTGTTATTCTTTTACTTACTCTTAAAACAAGATTACAAGTTTACAAGAATAACAAATAACCTCTCTCACCCTAAATTAGGATTTGCAGCTTAGCAATGATGAGAGACTAGTATGCTATTTATAATAAAACCTAACATACTAACTAATGGGCTTTTTCCACAAGGCCCATTACACAAGCCAACTTAATAAACAAGCTAACTTAACAAATTAGGGTTTAAACACTAAAACCTAATTTAACATGCTAACAACCCTAGCATCTTCGACACAAGCATGTGAACAACCTTCGACTTCATGCTTAATCCTGTCGAACCAAGAAGTTACCCTTCGGCCATACTAGAGTTCGATCCAATATCTCACGGTATATTATTGTCGGTGATGACAATGTGAAATTCTTGAAGTAGTTTATCTTCAAGTGAAATATATTTTTCATGAAAAAGTATGATAGTTTTTAAAACTCTGATTGTCGGTGAAGGCAATGTGAAAATTCTTGAAGTGGTATAGCTTCAAGTGGCTATACTCTTTATGGTGGAGTATGATTGTCGGTGAAGACAATGAAAGTTGATGTATTATTTTCAATTAAGGTGGAGATTGATGAGATTAGTTGAAAATATACATGTTGATACTCTTTATGATGGCGTATGATTGTTGGTGAAGACAATGAAAGTTTACGTATTATATTCAATCAAGGTGGAGATTGTTGGGTATGGTTGAAAATATATATGTTGAAGAAGTCTCACATCGCTTAGTTTTGTGAAGGAAGAGGGAGTCTAAGGCTATATAAAGGAATCAAGTTCTTCGTTACAAGATGCACCAGTCAAAAACACCTTAAGTTTGTATTTAACTTTCTTTGTTCTCTTATAAGTTCTAGTATTAGAGTGTTGTGAAATGTGGTTAAATATTTATTTTGGAGGGTGTGAGTATATTAGGAGTCTAGGGTATTTGAGGGTATATTATGTGTTGTAATAATTTTAATATAGTGTTATTTTTTGGTTGTCTATTGACAACGGCCGTTATTTTTTTCTCCAATTTTAGTGTTTTCACGTTAATCTCTTATGTTATTATTTTGTTTTTTTTTTTATGCTTGTTAATTTCTTTTTTATTTAACTGATAATCAAATAAATCATTTTAAATAAATATAAAATTTATACACCCTTAGTTTTTAAGCTGTCTTTTAAAATTGTGATCCAAATCTATTTAAGAGGGAGAGCACAAATAGAAACATGCAAACTAGCTTACTTATCAAAAAGAATTATTAACTACTGAGTGTTAGTACTATTTTATATTGCTCGTTAAATAATCATTTTAGTTTGTACTTTTATTTTCATTTTGAATAAGTGCAGCATGTGCCACGTCGTGGTTTTTCAAAGTGTTGGTCACAAAAGTACCTTCACTAACTATGATGACCTAAAATACATAGTTGGTAGATACTTGATTCTCTTGAACATAGAGCCGGTCCTTTGAATTTGGGTGCTTTGGGCGAATCAAAAGAGTGGTGCCCCTATAATTTCTTTAAACAATAAATACATAAGGATAAACAAAATAATTGGATAAAAAACACATTTTTATTTGATATTGTGCAAAAAGAATACAAGTATGAATCTTTGAATCAATGTTTATATTACATCAAAACATAAACCACTATAAAAAGACTTATTCTTTTTCTTCTTCTTCTTCTTGTTCTTCTTGTTCTTCTTTTTTATCCGATCTTTTTTCCTATAAAAAAGTTGACCAAACTTTTAAAATTATTTAAATATCATCCTTTATCATTTTTTGTTGCAACATCATTAATAATTTATTCATAATCAAGGTTCTTCAAAAATTATTTTCAATTGAAACCAACACAAATATATTTAATCTATCTTGTGACATAGTAAATCTCAAATAAGATTATAATAATTTAAATTTAGAAAAACTTCTTTCAGCTGATGTAACAGTAATAGAAATAGTCAATATTATTCTATAAGTTATGCATGCATTAGGAAATTTCTATAATAACTTTCAATTCTTCAAACAAAATTTCAATTCTTCAAACAAAATTTCTATAATAACTTTCAATTCTTCAAACAAAATTTCACCATCAAGATCAAGAGAATCGTCATGTTTTAAACAAGTTTCAAGATGTTTATAACATGCTTTCAAGTCCCTATCAGATAACGATCTAAACCTTTCAATACTAAACAAGAATCCAAAAATATTTTCATGAATGCTATACTGCTAAAATCTTCTATCAAGTGAGCCAATTGTTTGATCTACAATATATAAGAAATAGTGATTTCGGAAAGACTCTTCAGGAGACTCAAGATTTAGTTGTGTACGTTGAGATGGATTTTCATCAGTGTTGTTTTCTACGAATTTGACGTTTTTGAATAAACACACATTCAATCTCCATTTCATTCCCAATATTTTCAACACTAGTCTTAACATTTACAAATACAGATTCACTTTTAATTTCTATATATGTAAAAAAAGTGTTTGGTGCCCCAAAAATTATAGGGCCCTGGACTCCCGCCCCGCGAGCCCGTGCTCAGGGCCACCCCTGCTTGAACATGTAGTCAAGATTTGATACTAGATTAGAAAGAGTTAAATCATGTATAATGTATTGTTTAGTGACTCAAGTAGAATGATTTGGCTATTAACTATAATAATACATGATTAATCGATGATAAAATCAATATGTAGCATCACATGGTAGTTATATCTACTATTGGGTGGTAGCTAAATCCACTGTCAAGTCGAGGGTTAAACATGACTAATAATTAGTTTACTAAGTCCAAAACGTGTATAAAAGGCTTATTTTCTTCCTAACAGGGTTATGGATGACATGGTTGACAATATGAAAATTTAAAGAAGAGTTTTTGAGTTGTAGGTTGTCTAGTTACCTATATTTGTGGTATTTGACCATGATTTTTTTGGGTACAGATTTGACCATGATTTTATATGATGTGATATGGTAGTTATTGACCAAAAAAGTGGCAACCAAAATTAATGTAGGTTTCTTAATTACTATAAATCTTTAAATACTCATTATAAAACTTATATTTTAAATATATTTTGTGTTTTTCTTTATTTATCATGCATTTTTAGATTTAAAATGTTCCACGAAAGGAAAGAAAAGGAGACAAAAATTACCCTAATGTCAATTGGAATGACAAAAATGTGGTCAAACATCCACCCCTTAAATATAAAAATGTTGATAACATGAGTAGTTTACAATCGAGCCGTCAAGTGTACAAGTTCAATTTTATCCTCAACTTAACTATATGAGCAAAATATTAACTCATCAAATCGATAACGTATACGAAAATCTACTTTGTTGTAATATGTCTTAAAATTTCAAGTGAGAAAAGAGAACTGAGTAAACAAATTCTCTGTGTTCTCACTTATTATTGTTATTATTTGTATTGCTTGAGGTCATTTGTTTGGTTAGCGTTGTTTTGTAATTTTTTGGTGTGATTGAACTCAGAATAATTCTTTTAAAGTGATTTTAATTATTTTATTAATCTCAAAACAAGTGACGTCCTCAGTGGGGCAAAGTGGTATTGTTTGCAAGTGAACACCATGTCTAAATGAGAAATTGACAAATTTTTTAGAAACAATGAGTTAAGGTGGTGGAAAGTGAAAATACAAGAAATATTAACTCAAGAGAAGTGATTGAAGCTTTGAAGGACGAAGCATCAATGTCTGCACGCCTAACAAAAACAGAGAATACCGAGATAGTGGATAAGACCAAGAGTGACATTATTTGATGCCTCAAGGATAAAGTTCTAAAGGAAGTCATCAAGGAGCAGACTGCAACTTTTATGTGGGCAAAATTTATATCATTGTATATGACCAAACCTTTTGTTCACAGATTATGTTTGAAACAACAACTCTGCTCATTCTAAATGGTGGAGATAAATATCGTGGAGCTATTGATAGAATTTCAAAAGATTATTGTTGCTCTTGAGAATATTGAAGTGAAGATTGAAGATGAAGACAATGATCTATTCTTGTTGAGCTCATTACTCAGATCCTTTGAGCACTTTAAGAATGTCATTCTTTATGATAAGGAAGATACTATTACTTTTGATGAAGTCCAAATGATTGTGAGATTCAAAGAATTTTCAAAGGTGAAAGATTTAAAGATTGATGATAATGGTGAAGACTTGTGTGTCTCGAGAGAAGAACATGAGCATATAGGGATGTCCAAATTATCAAAGAGGTTTGACAAGTCAGAGTTAAAATGCTTTACTTGTCAGAAACCAGTCACTTCATGAGGGTATGTCTCAAGAGGAGGGACAACAATGATTGTGTTCAGGTTGCAGTTGCCTCACATGATAATAATTATGAGAGTGTTGGTGTACTAGTGGTGTCGAGTTTCGAGACTAAAGAGTGATGGGTTATGGACTCAGGTTGCACTTATCATGATTATAGCATCTCAATAGTACGATTATGCTGACCTTATGTGTTATATTTTGAATGTGGATGAAGGGTTGCAAAACTAAAACATAGGAACCTTTAGGGAGGCATTCGAAAGTAGGTGAAGTCAAATATGGTTGAAGAAGTATGCTTGTGGTCTTGTTAGAATACCAAAGTAGAAAAATATGGTTGGAAACAAGTGGATACAAGTATCGAGATCATGGCTCAAGGGTGGCTTAAACTTGATCAAGTTTATTGTATAATGTTTCAACATGGTAGATAACAATAATGTGGTTGGTGGTAAAATTGATATCACTATCGGTTTAGAGTAAATGTGGATAAATGTCGTAATATGCCTTAAAATCTCAAGTGAAAAAAGAGAAGGAGCAAAGACATGTTTTGATATTGACAATTTTCTAGGCTTGTTCTCGAATCCATTTGTTAAGGGATCATATCTTGGACCGGTTACTGTTCTGTTAGTTATAAATATGGTTTTCTCTCATTTGTTATATTGCATAAATTTTAAGAATTCTAGTGATAAACTTAGATAGACAAGGGTTTAGGAAACTTTTGGAGGTATCTAAGGGGATTGCGAAACACTTCTAAACTCATTGGATTTTTGTGATTATTATACTAAGAGTTTGAGAGATTTAGAAACACGTGGGTAGAAAATAGATATCGTTCTTAAGAACTAGAAAGATTATTTTCTTGTAACTTATTCATAATCTCTTGTAATAACTTTTGGAAGTATAGTGAATCAGAGAACTGGTCTCTCTCCTCCAGAGTAGATCATTTGATCGACCTGAGTAAACAAATTCTCTGTGTTCTCCTCTATTTTTATTTTTATTGCTTGAGGCCATTTATTTGGTTGACTTTATTTTTTGTCTCACACATCAAATTTTTTTAGTGTAATTAAACTTTGAATAATTTTTTTAAGTACTCTTTAATTATTTTATCAATTTCACAAATATATTTCTTTAATAATATAGTTATGGATAATGTGGTTGGATGATATGCAAGTCTATAACTTAGTCAATTAATTTTTTTGGGATTGTAACTCAGCCTATATGGTAGTTAATTACCTGAATTAAGGGAATTGGATCATCTGATGCTGTACTCCACTCCAACTCCAGTTATAATCGGCTAACCACCACACTTCATACAATGAATACTATTTGTTACTAGAAATCAACTTATTGAATAAATATCAATGCCTCAAAATATTAGAGTAACTCAAAGAAAAGCATGTCTACCTTTTAAAGTGCCATGAAAGTGCTTATAACATATTTAGCTTTATGATGAAGCCATGAATGAGACAGAACATAAGCAAACACATAGGAAACCGTTGTTCTTGAGTTGAAAGCTACTCATCCACTTCTTCCATGTGATTCTAATAAAAAAGTACAATCTTACAAAAAATGACATCCATCATTCACTTCTCTTTACACTTCAAATGTATATCGTAAAGCTAACACATTATATCGTATCTATTTCTTTATTAACTCCCTCAGACATGGAAGCCATTTTCATTGCTAACTTTGCGGCGATTCTTTAACCTGCAAATCCACTGAGTCTCAAGTTGACAAAAAGTAAACAACTAAATAATCTTCTTTCATAACAAAAAGTGGACATACACATTAGTATAATTAATTTCCTTTCAGATGAAAATTTTTTTTTTCAAAACATGATGAAACAAGTATGAATGAATTGGTTGAGAGATGATGTGTGTGATTGAAGATGGTGTCTCAGTTAGTAAACATGGATATTGGTTTGCAAGCTATAGACAATGCAAAATGGAGGAGAATGAACATGGTGTGTGTTAAATATTGCACATTTGCTCACATATCCAAAGCACAAAGTTTATGACTATTTGATAGGATTCATTGTGGAACACTTGTTTTGAACTGTTATATTATGGCAATTTCTCATTGCACCTTTGGATCTTGGGGTACACCTCTAAAAATCCAAAAATAGTTTTGAGTGAATCCGGAGATAAATTTTCGAACGTAATAAATTTTACTTTTTTTCAAAAATTTCGTTAGGAAGTATACCCTCGAATTTAACAAAATTCAATTAAAAGATGTATTTCTGAAAATATTATTTGTTTCAAGGGTTAAATACGTTTTTAGTCTCTATAAATATGCGACCCTGCATTTTTAGTCCCTATAAAATTTTCCTTCAATGAATGGTCCTTATAAAATTATTATGCACTTAGTTTCAGTTCCTACTGTCAAACCAATGTGTATTTTTGAATAATTATTTTGCAGACATATTCATAATGTTTTAAAAAGTTTCTGGAAAAAAAAAAAGTCAAAATTTAATTTCTAAGTTGAGATTTTCATTACTTTTATTATTATTTTTTGAAATTTGAAAAATTTATATTTAATTTTTCTCGTTTTAAAAAATTCTAAAATTTGGTAAATAAATATTTTACAGTATTCTACACATATATAAAAAAATTATTAAAAAATTTAAAAATTAAAGGGTAATTAAACAGTTTTTAAAATTTTAGAAAATAGCAGGGACTGAAATTGTATGCATAAAAATTTTAGAAAGACCATTTATTGAATGAAAATTTTATAGGGATTAAAAATCTAGGGTTGCATATATATAGAGACTAAAACGTATTTAACCCTTGTTTCAATTACCATCAACTTCGAAAAATTTTAAAAAAAAAGGTTTCAATTGCATCAAATATATTATATACTCAATAAATATGTTTAAATTCCTAATAAATTATATAAAAAACGGTTTTTCAACAAATATATATTTAATTGATGAAATTGAAATAGTTTTTTTTTTTGAGAAATTGATGGTAATTGTTACAAATGGTATATTCGGCAATACATGTCCGAATTAATTTTTGTTGAATTCAGAAATATATCTCCGAAATAAATTTTTACAAAAAATAAAATTTGATGTGCCCGAAGATATATCTTCAAAAATATAAGATATTTTTGAAATTTCGTCAAAAACTTTGAAGAAGGCATAATGGTACAATTAAAAATTGCCTATATTATTGGATCAATGTTTCATTTATTTTGCTAGGCCCAAACAAATTTAATTTTGGATGACTGAAACTTATCAAAGAGGAATTTACCTCTCACCTTGTGTTGAACCTCCCACCCCTCCAAAATATCTACTAAACTAGAACTGCCTCTCAGTTTTAACCATTCAAATTTTTACTCTCTTTTATCTTTTTTTCTTTACTCTTTATATCCTTCAAAAAATGAAAAATACATAATGGAAATGGAATATGCGATATAATTCAAAAGTAGTCAACATTAGAATAGAAATAATTTTTCATACATTTAAGTTTATAAAAAAAATTAGAATACTTATTTTTCCGCATGGTCTATAACATTTTTTGAAATACCATTTTGTTGTGTTTCATTTAAAATGAAATAACTAAATGTACCATACATTATCAATATTTAAAAAACTACTATGTGAATCACATGACAAACTACAATATAGTACTCACAATCTTAAAAAGAGCATTGAAAGATCAAAATAAACATGATCGATCTATCACATGATGTCACATACAAAACAAATATGTATTTGATCCCACAATTTGAGACTGTCCGTGTAATTTACTAATTTCAACCTAATTGTTTTTTTTTTGTTTTTTTTAATTTTAGAATTTGCTTATTTGGAACATGATGCTAATACAATTTCAACTAGGCATTAGAAATGATTAGATAATTGTTTGCATCATGGATTTGATTACCTAAGGTATTGTGACTAATACCATTCTTTGACGCATGCAGTTAAAGTTTTTTCCTTCAAAAAACTAAGTGATATGAGCATGTGATTATCACGTTCACCTAAGAGCTTAGCTTTGTTCTTGTTTTTATATGTGAAGTAGTCACACTATTTCTTAATAAAGGAAATGAATAACGAGGCATCTCCCCCTCGTATGCCTTTAACAACCACTCTCTAGGAAACACATCCTAGTTGCAGCCACAACAAATTCCTACAAGAAGATCAATAAAGTAATTTAGGTACCCAACTTGTGTTGGATCTTTGGTGATTAGTACTGAGACTCTTAGGTATCTATGTCATGATAACATTTGGAAAATTTAAATTTCTAATGTGATATTGAGGCCAAATATGTTATTCTTCACCAAAAAAATGACAAATAACTTTAGGAGAAATGTCATTTATATTCTTCTTGGTGACATGTGCATATTTCGTATTTGGTATTTTAAAAGTTTACTCACCATCACATGAACTAATATAAACAATAGTAGGTGTTTTAGAGAGTTTCATTTTTTGTCCTTTCAAGATACCAATTTCAATTTTTAAACTAGGATAAGTATCACGATCAACTAACTCTACCTTTTCTTCTGAAGTATAAGAAACACACAACTGATCATTTACTTGAAATGCATGGTCTAATTTCAAAGACTCAAGAACACTTTTAAGTTTTAAGACTTATCCCTCAAGTTTCAAAATATTTTTCTTTTGAGAAGAGTTTTTATTAAAATCATTTAAGGCTTCAACATATATTCATGAAAAACTTCAGACAACTCATTATAAGAAGGTAAAGAGTGCATGAGTCTCAAAATCACTTACTTGTGAGTCTCTTTTCTTTTGTCACGCTATCAAACAAAGATTAGATTCTTCTTCATCTAAACTTTAATTGAGAAATGAAGAATCTTCACCTTATTCCCAAATAATGTATGCTCTATTCCTTTGCTTTGAATTTTGGATTTTTAGAATGAGTGTTTACCTTTGCGCTTTGTCAAGCTTGGATATCATTTTTGTAGTGATCGAGTTTACCATAATTTAAGCATGTAACGTGTTTTTCTTCCTTGTTTTTATAATCCCTCTTTGGTGGATGATAATTTCTAAACTTTATCGAGTTCATGTTTGACTGTTTAAGATTATTGTTCTTCCTCATATATTTATTGTACCGTCTCATAAATACTCCAATGTTTCTAGCCTTTTTAACTCATGCTCATGTTCATTAAGCATTCCATATAGAGTTGACATATCTAGAATATTTAGAGCATGTGATTATATAATAGAAGTTACTTTAGGTTTCCATTTCCTGCATATAGATTTCAGAATTTATTAGCACAATCCTGATTAAATGTTGTTTTGCCTAAATTCTCTAGTCTATTAGTTAATGCAAAAATCTCATTTGCATGAAGGCCACCGATTCATCGGCTCCATATGAAAATATTTTTATTCTTCTGCCAAGGTGTTAGTAATCGATTGATTGACGTCTTCATTTCCTTCAAGGAGAAGTTGAAGAGAGCCCCACATTGCCTTATCTGTCTTACAATGTGATATTTAGAAATACACATTCACACTCAATGAAAAGATGCATAAATTTATTGATTTCAAATCATAAGAAACATTCTTAATAACATTGTCATTCCATTATTTTGGTGGTTTCTTAACGGATACACCATCAATGACCTTTGGAGAAATAAAAGGTCCTTCTATTGCTACCAAAAATTGCAAATCCATAGACAAAAGGAGCACGCACATGCAACTCTTCAAATATGCATAATTTTCACTAGTGAAAATAGGGGCTTTATTATATGCCACTTTAGAATCAATTTAAACCATATTCAATAACTTTTGGTGTTGTTAAACCTTATAAAAAATCCTAACTCTAGATGCCAATTGTCGGTTGAATACGATGGTAATAGGTCTAGACCGGGGATTGAATAGACTGATTCCCTTCAACTAATCTTAAAACCTGAGTTACTTTTGCAGAAAATTAAATGATGAAAATCAAAATTTGAAAATAGTTTTAGACAATTCGAAGGTTTGATCATAACCATAAACACGCACGCGCACACACACACACACCAACGATATGGAAATATTGAGAAGCAATGTGCTAATTAACCTTTAATAGATCAAATAAGAAATTTGATATAATTTATATTAATCAAAATCGGAACAATTACAATCACAATTTGCATATTTATAAACTAACAGATCCTTTGTAGAACTCAATCTAATCAAACTTCAGCTGACAAAATTCATCTCTATGAACACAAGAAAACCTATAATCACGTGTTCTAATCAAAGCTAGAAAACCTACAACATATAAATCTAAAAAACAAATATATATATATATATATATATATATATATATATATATATATATATATATATATATATATATATATATATATATATATATATGTGTGTGTGTGTGTGTGTGTGTGTGTGTGTGTGTGTGTGTGTGTGTGTGTGTATTGGCAATAGGTATTTTGTCACTTTTATTAATGATTTTAGTAGAAAGCTATGGATATACCGAATCAAGAGAAAGGATGAGTTATTTGAAATGTTTAAGAAGTTTAAGTCCATGGTTGAGCGGCAAAGCTGTCACAAACTCAAAATTATCAAAACGGATGGTGGAGGCCTCAAATGATTTTGGGAAGCATTGTGATGAAGATGGGATAATGCATGCGGTTGTACCACCCTATACACCACAGTAAAACGGTAAAGAGGGTTGCCTCAAAGACTCGGAGATTGGGAGATAATTCCTGATAATGAAATCAATGATGATGGTGATTTCATCCACTTTACGCTTATGGCAGAATCCGAGCCCGTTAACATGGAAGAGACATTGAGTGATCCAAAGTGGGTGCGTGTAGTGAAAGAGGAGCTGGAATATATAGAGAAAAGCAGTACTTGGGATGGGTCTATAAAGTGAAAGCAAATCTTAAAGGTGAAATAATCAAGCACAAAGCTAGATTGGTTGCAAAAGGATTTTCACAAAGAGAAGGTATGGATTTCGACGAATTATTTGCTCCGACTACTAAGATTGAGACCATTAGACTAGTTTTTGACATTCCTAATAACAAAAATTGGTTTATCTATCAAATGAATGTGAAATCTGCATTTCTCAACGGTCCGCTTGAGGAAGAGGTGTATGTACAACCCCATGGGTTTGTTGTGAAGATATTAGCACTAAGGATGAAAACAATACTTAGGTGACAATGACTCAACATACAGTTGGAATGCAAGATTGAAGTGGAGAACTAATTTTAGTGCCATATACTTTATTGTGTTTGTTGAATTGATCTTTTCATGCTTTTTTGATTGGATTAGTGTCTTTGTTTCTGGGATATTTGGTTTATGTTTGTATTAATTTTTTTTCAATTTCAAAAGTTGAATGTCAGGAGTATTAACATGTATGTATCTTTCAGTGATATGTTTATGGACGATAATGGTCTAGATGTAAGTAGAGAATATGACTTTTTTTCTTTTTGAATACATATATTTACAGAATATTTTTCCTGAATTGAGATGCATAATATCGTTGCTAATGTTTGAAGAAAAAATATAAAGTCCTACTTATGTGTGTGTGTGTGTGTGTATATATATATATATATATATATATATATATATATATATATATATATATATATATATATATATATATATATATATATATATATATATATATATATATATATATATATATATATATATATATACTAACAAGTCACGTAATTTATATATACACTAACAAGTCACGTAATTGAAATGAGTTTGTGTGATATGTTTTCTTTTCTTCTTTGTTGGAAAAACTTTTTTTAAAAAGTTGTTTTTTATTTTTGGAATTTTTTGTTGAAAAAACTTTTTTAAAAAATTTGTTTTTTATTTTTGGAATATTTTGTTGAAAAAACTTTTTTTTAAAAGTTGGTTTTTATTTTTATTGAACTTTTTTTTTAAAGTTGTTTTTCATTTTTTGAATTTTCTATCGAAAGAAGTTTTTTTAAATTATTTTAAAAAGTATTTTTTTGAGTTAATAGGTATTTTGTCCCCTGCTATATGGATGAGTTTTAAAAATTAAGTTAAAAGCTTAAATGTTTTTTTAAATAATTATGTAATAGTATTAATTAAAATAATATAATATATATTTGATGCAAAAAATTATATAACAAATGTGACCAACCTAGTGGAAGGGGACACCCCTTGTAAGCATGATGTCCATTGATCAACACTCATTGGAACAAATTTTTATGTTTGAATATTTAACCCTTTAACAAAATTAACCATGTCATTTAAAATAATATTAAAAAATTAAAAAAAATGGCAGGGGCAAAATACCTATTAACCTTTTTTTTAATATTTTTTACTTTTTTAAAAAAGATTGTTTAAAAGTTATTTATTTTTTTTCGTTTTTTTATAATTTTTTTTCAAAATTAATTTTTTATATTTTATTTAGGGCCTTATAGTCCCCTTTTAAATTTTGGGACCTTATAACTTTGGACCCTATATATTTGAGGGCTAACTATTTTAAAATTTGTTAGGCCCTCTTATTATGGAGGTTAGAGCCCAAATTAAATTCCTCCTTAAATTGACAGCTATACTTGAAATGAATGTAATGGATTTAGATGTTGGGCTCCAATTATTTTAATTTTTTTTTTTGGTGAAAATTTGTTATTTGCGCCCCTTCTTTTTAATAACGATTGAAACTTATAAGTTTAATTTTACACTTATATAAAATAAAAACTCAAGTGAATAGGCTAATTCATTTTTGACTTTGTGTCCTCAGTGATATTCATGTAATTGTTTTTACTGACAACTCAGTGATATTTTCGGAGATGCATCTCTTAAAATGCTCAAAGGGAAAGTTGATAAAAATACTACTTTGCATGAGCTTCTTTTTCATGCTAAAAGTAAAACTCCATTAAGAAACCCTTGAAAATAATTTTTTTATTCTCAATCAACTTTTCAACACCAAAACATCATTCTTGTTATGACATTCCCTATAAGATCATCACCGATAATGCATCAAATCTAAAAAATAAAATGATGAAAGAGTTATACGAGAGCTTCAAGATTGAACATCATAACTCATCACCATATCAGCCCAAGATAAACGGAGCTGTAGAAGCAGCGAATAAAAACATCAAAAAGATCTTACAAAAGATGGTGAAGACTTATAAGCATTAACTTGAAATGGTTCCTTTTACACTGCACGGTTATAGAACTCCAGTTCACACCTCAATAGGGGCAACCTCTTTCTCTTTAGTATATGGTATGGAAACAGTACTCCCCATTGAAGTTGAAACTCCTTCAATGAGAGTTCTGATGGAAGCAAGGCTAGAAGAAGCTGAATGGGTGCAAACAAAGTTTGACCAACTGAATCTCATAGAAGAGAAAAGTTTGGATGCACTATGTCACCACCAGTTATATCTAAAAAGGCTTAACAAAGTATTCGACAAAAAGGTTCGTCCTCGAGAGTTCAAGGAAGGAGATCTGGTGCTGAAAAAGATATTGTCCATCCAAAAGGATTCACGCGGGAAATGTACGCTCACACACTTGCAATCAACCCTAATTCACAACTATAAATCCTTGCAGCATTTACACTAACGAGGCATCTACAACCTACAAACCGAATTACACAGAGAATTGTAATTTTGCTGCTTGAAAGTTTCGTCTTGTTTATGAATCAAAGGCTTAGGCGAGCTGGTTAGTCCATGTTTTCCTTATTTTGAAGATGTGTTGCTGGTATAAGGACTGACTGCAAACTTTATCAGTATAATTCAACTATGTGATCAATGACTTAATGTGAACTTCAATAAGTCTGAATGCATTATTTCCAGCAAAGGTCAAGAGGTGTTAATGAATGGAACCAGACCCAAAGACAATTGTTACTTGTGGATATCTCAAAACAAAAACCAGTCCTAAACATGTTTGATATCCAAGGTTGATAAGACTAAGCTATGGCATCACAAACTTGGTCATCTCAATTTTAAGAGTATGAGAAAGATCATATCTGAAGATGCTATTAGGGGATTGCCTAAACTCAAGATTGAAGAAGGAAAATTTTGTGGTGAATGCCAAATAGACAAGTAGACCAAGATGTCCAACAAGAAGCTCCAGCATCTTGTTACCACCAAAGTTTTATAATTACTTCATATGAACTTCATGGGACCTATGCAAGTTGAAATTCTGGGTGGGAAAAGATGTCATATGAACCTCGTGGGACCTAGCAGAAAATTATTACGTTTGCAAAACGGTTACGGTTGTCGTGGCAGTAACAGAAAGTGATTGTGAATTTGCAACAAAGGAGGTCAAAGAGAAAATCAATGAATAATCGGTGAAAATCAAAAGACAGTTTCCACAAAATGTATAATAGACTGAAGATTTTTCCACCGTTGAATGATTTTTGGCGCGGTGGTTAAATTCTCGGTTGATCAGAAAAGGATCTTAAGGATAACACTTCAACTTTTAAGTTGGTATTTGAGAGGTGAAATTGTTACAAGTGAGTAAAGAAATACTTGGATATAACTCATAATCATATTTATATATGGGTGACAGTTAGAACCATCTCGGTTGATCCGACTTAGATTATAGAGGATCGTTGAATGCACATCAACGAGTGATTTGGATGAATTGATTGTAATGATATTATTATATTTTTATTTTATCTTAGTAAGAGTAATTTGATCTTTTCTACAATCTAATATTTATCCTCTTTTATAAAAAAATTTCTCTCTTTTTTTTCCATTTTTAATAGAAATCCTGGCATCATTTCTCATTCTTCTCTTCTTTTTCTTTTGCTAACATGGTATCAAAGAGATCGATTGATTCAATGGAACATTTGCAAGAATGAAAATTAATACCAACAGAAAATCTAATGCCAAAGAATGAATAAGCATAGATATAAAAGGCTAAATCTAAAACATCATTCATAGCATATAAAATTAATAAATTACTAGAATACATTGACTTCAATTAAAACATCAAAAAATTACATATAGATTCAAAATTTATGAATGATTTATGCTGCTTCTTTTTCTATTTCAATAAGACACTAATTAATCTTTCATTCCTAATTCTGCAGGATCAGTACCAGGCTTTGCACCAATGGCAAAAAACTCGATAATAACTTCCAAAGGCATACCCTTTGTTTCAGGAACTTTCAAGTAAACAAATATCAACGAAATGATGCAGCCACCAACAAATAAAGCAAATACGCCGCTGAGACCGAGAATTTGGAGCAAATAAGGGAATGTCAATGTGACAGCCAATGTACAAACCCAATAAGTAAGAGAAGTAAGTGAAATGCAGATTCCGCGAACACTGGTCGGGAAGATTTCTGCACATATGATGTTGGGAATAATACCAAGACCCATGCAGAACACGCTTTCATATACCACAACACTGATAGCTGAAATTGATGCATTTAGGACAGAGCTGAGTTGAAAATACTGCTTCAGTACTAGTACTAGGAGACATACTATCAAAATCGGTATTGTGTACAGCATGATTGACCTGTCATGTCAAAATAGACAATGTTATGTGTAGTAGAGTTGTATATCTAAACAGCACCTAACTGTAATGTAGTAATACATGTAAGGCTAGCTTAACAAGATAAATGTGTAATTAATACTGCGTCATAGTTTTAAACATACCTTCTGCCAGCAACATCCATGAGCCTTATGGAAATAAATATGCAAGGAAGCATACAGAATGTCGTAATGATATTTACAAGAAAAGAAGCAGATATTGAACTGATGCCTAAACTTGATAGAAGAGCTCCTACTCCTGCCTGCTCAAGAATCTGAGGAGCATAGTATAGAAATCCATTTATGCCAGCAGCCTGCAATGTGTATTATTGATTTTCAGAATCAGAGAAGTTGGCTTATAATCATTTTTTTGGATGGAATATCAATTATAGAATGATACAGTACACTCGAGTGATGTAATGTAATACTAATAAAACATAGTGCAAACTAATTGTACCTGTTGAAGAATTTGAAGTCCTATTCCAACAATTAATGCGCGCTTGACACCTGGTTCTAGAAGAGCTCTCCACTTCGGACCTTTTGCAGCGACTTCCGGTATACTCAACGCATCACTAGTTCCAAGAACTGACCGGCTGACAATACCAGCGGCCTGAAAAGCTTCGCCACCATCTATATGCATGTCATAGCCAGAAGTTCCAACAAATGAAACATGCGGAGACTGAGACACTGCAGCAGCTGAAGGATCTGCATGCAAATAAACCCTTTGGAGTCCTTCTCTTTTCCCACCCATTGCATCATCAGTTGATTTGTAAACCAATTGCCAACCTCCACCGATATCTGTATTTCTTGGTGTTTCATCATGTCCATGAACCAAACTGCTATTGCTTCTCATACCTAACATGTCCTTAGATCCATAACCTCTATCAGCTCCACCATGATATGGATTCAATGGAGCACGCAGGTTGTCACTTGTACCGAATGGGCTAGCCTCTGGATCTCCCGTGCTAAAGATACTATTAGCATTGTTAATCAACATGCTGTTCGAACGACCGCTCTCGATGAGAGTACTCTCGTGCAAACTTCCAAATAGGTTGACAATAGGATCTTTGAGATTAGCAACTGCTTGAGATGAAAAGCTTCCCTGCTGAGACAACATACTGCGCGATGCATAGTTTCCATGCATAGACAACATACTGCGCGATAGCATGCTGCCTTGCCCATCCACAGGTTGAGCAATCATTGTAACTCCCTCATTAGGTCCATATAATTTTATATAATCTTTTCCTGCTTCTTGGTTGACAAGGATCTCACTAGCCGGAGCAACTACATATTCTTCTATGGATATGTCTTCACCCCCAGGATTGAGACCCTCCGCGAGCAAAGCCATCTCCCCTATAAATCAAACACAGTAGATTCCTAATCAGTTGAAAAATAATGATGCGGAAAACATAAAGCTAACAATAACATGTAAAGGCTAATTAACTGTAACCTGAGACATCATCAACGCGGCGAAGTCTTTTCAAAACTTTCTCGGCCTCAACAATTCGACCTTTGCTTACAAGCCACCGAGGAGATTCGGGGAGATAAAACACAGTGAGCAAAAAATAAACAACAGACGGAATAGAAATAACACTAAGCATAACTCTCCAACTAGGCGATTGCAACAAGGACATCGAGAAAACAAGAATGTAAGCCAAAAACATTCCACCAGAACAAGCGAACTGAGTAAGAGTGTTCAACTGTCCTCTTATATCAGGTGGTGCTATCTCAGATATATAAAGAGGATTAAAAGTAACAGCAAGAGCAATGGCAACGCCTTCGATTATCCTCGACAACAGAACAACAGTAACATTAGGAGCCCAAAACATTACCAAACCAGCAACAAAAAACATTACAGATGATGTTATCAACATAGGCCTTCTCCCAACCATATCAGATATTGTTCCAGAAAAAATGGTGACAACAGTTCCAGTTATAAAAGACATGGACACAATTAACCCTTCAAGTGTTGGATCCTTTTCCAATTCAAATTCTTGTTTGATGTAGGTCATACCCCCTGCACAAGAGGCAAAACAGCAACCTTTTCAGAATTAGGGTTTACCGATAATCTATAACGAAATTCAGAATTCGGGTTACGATATAAATGATTGGACAAAATCTATAACCATAGATAAGGTTGTGATTTTCATAGAATTTGAAAATGAAAATACAAGTAGATAAGTAGATGAGAATTGAACCTGCAATGGTGGAACTATCCCATCCAATAAGAAGATTCCCAAGAGTAGCAGCAAGAGCAATAATCACAACCTCCATATTGAAAGAATATGTTGAATTCGAAGAATGAAGATTAGCAGGATTGAAACATGGTGGATGTAGAAACGTTTGATGTTTTTGGTTTTTTGAATTAGTTGTTGTTTGGTTTATATGATTAAAGAATTAAACATATCCAAGTGATGATGATGAGCTGTACTAGATTAGATTGTCAGTGAACTATTTTTCAATTAATAATAGTATTTTATTGTTGTCAATAGGATTAATAGTATAAATTAATTGTAAAGTCAAATGCCAGCTTACATTTATTAGTTAGATTTTTTTTTTCCAAATTTGTGGCTAACACGTGAAAATGATATGTCTCTCGGCCTCTCCACGTTTACTATGACTTTTAACTTTTAAGCCAACCACAAACACCTCCCCACACCACAGGGATCTTTTTCTATATAATTGTACGGCCAAAAATATTTATATATCAAAAACAAAATTTATTTTATTTAAATCAAAATTTTTATATTTTTTTATATAAAAATATTTAGATTAATAATAAATTTTTTCTATAATATAAATAATATTTAGGTATTAGTAAATTTTTGTGTATAAAAATATTTAAATTAATAGTAAATATTTATACCAATAATAGATTTTTCCCGTATACAAATATTATTTATGTTTAATTATCGTTTACGAAAATATCTAAATCAATTGTTAATTTTTCGCTTATAAAAATATTTATATCAATAATATTTTTTTCCGTATGCCTTTTTTGAATAAATTTTTTTTGACCATGAATACTATTTTTCATATATAAAAATATTTAGATCATTAATAGATTTTTCCGATATAAAATTATTATTATTTTCTTAAAAAATATTGTATCTTAAAATAAAAATTATTTCAAATTATATTTCTTCGTTATGAATATTCACTTACTAAAGTTAATTTTTAAAAATTAAATACTATTTTAAATGTAAATTAACAATTATTTAAAATGATCATAATAATCTTTTTATTAAAAAATAATTTATTAAAATATTTTGATTAATAATTTATTAGAAATAATAATAAAGTAATAAAAGTGAAAAGTGAAAATGAAAAGTGAAAAGTGAGTTGAAAAATGAAAAGTGAATTGGAAAAAACAACACAAGACATTTTTTTCCCCACATTATTAATTTAGACTAAGATAACAAATGAGTATTTTTGTGATTTCCAGAACAACAAATTTTCTTATATTATAGATTATCCTTCGTTTTTTTCTTCCCGATTTTATATTATTTATAATTATTGAGGCACAAGTTTTTTTTAGTTTTAACTAATTATTATTTTAAGTTATTTTAAATAATTGTTTAATGAATTAACCAAAGTATCAATTAAATTATGAACTCGATTTTAAATAAATAATTAATCATTAATATTAAATTGTTTTTGAATTATGTTTCACTCAAGGAAGAGCAAGGGATAAGTGATAAAGTGATAAGATATAGTTTAAATGTGAGCTGGAAGATTCGAAGAGATGAAGTTGGGGCATCAAAGTTGTTTCAAGTTTCATGTTCATGTCCAAAGTTATGCACAAACCAAAGTGAATCCAAACAAAATATGCAAATCCTTGCTACAAGCCACCTAAATGTCCTTGTTTACTGCTAAATCTCACAATGATCCGGAGTTTAGATAAATCCTTTGAGTTTTCACATATTAATGAATACATAATATATGTACAATAAACATAGCATACCATAGCATAATTGTCATACCCCAAAATTTGCCCATGCTATTTTTCATACACAAAACCAAATCAAAAGACAAAGCTCCAAAACACAGTCTCCCACACAGAAGTTCTAAACTAGGGTTTGAATAATTCAGAGGAAAATCATTGAATCAATGGCTCAAGGTGGTTCCATAGGGTCACTAACATCCCAAAGTATCTCCATATAAAGTTTCAAGTCAAACAGAGCAAATTTAGTCCCTCAAATCCTGATTAGGTCAACAGTCGACTCCCAAGGGCAAAACAGTCATTATACAGTCAAAACTCAAGATATTTGGTCAACAACATTCTCATAACCCTAAAATCATCATTTGATCAAGGGTTGATCATGATGATGCAAGGAAAGATCAGAGAAGTCAAAAGTCAAGAGTTACTATTTTGGGCATGAACTAAAAAAGTCAACCAAACTTTGAAAAATCACCAAATATTCATACTTCATCAGAAAAATTCCCACCAAAGCTCATTTTGAAGGGAATTCATTCCTCTATCCAATGGTCCAAGAATCAGGGCTCATAGGTCAATGGTTTAAGAAATATGGCTTCATACATTATAGGTCCTTTTCAAAAGTCAACAAAAGGACACTTTTTTCAAAAGGTCATAAAATGAGAATGGAAAATGATTTTTATATGGAACCAAAGACATTGGTTAGAAGACCCTCTAAGGTTTCCAAAATGTCCTAGAACACCTCCATACCTCAAAAATTGAGGGAGATACCCATTGTCAAAGTTGGACTATTTTGGAGGGAAAAATATGAAAGAATTTGAATATTTTTGCAAATGGGCCCAAGTTTTTTTTTTTTATCCAATCTTGATCCTCAAGTCTTCTAGAGCCCATAAACAATTTTCCACGAAATTATGATGATTATTTGGTTTTTTTGTTGAATTATTAATAATTAAAATAAGATTTAAATCAAGTAAATCAAAGAAATTTGAAAAGATTTGATTTAGTCATATTTTTATCAAATTCAATTATCAATCAACATAAATAATTGATTCAAGTTTGTGGAAAAGAGATTGGCAAGAGATTGGACTATATTGGCAAAATTTGACAAATTAAGAAAGATATTCAAATCAAATTTTCCAAAACTTGCATCTAAGGATTCAACAAGATTTTATTCAGTTTAGACAACCCTAATCAGTCTCTATAAGTACACAAACAAACCAAAGGCAAGGGTTCACGAATTGGCATCCCAAAGAGCCATCAAATCCGAGTTCAAAATTCATACAAAATTCAAATTCCAATTCTTGGCTACAAGGTGATTCAAGGCTTTTTGTTGATCTCAATTCATCCCTGGACTTCCAAGGAACCTCTCCCGATCGATTTCAAGCACTGCATCATCAAGAACACTTCACTACATCCCACGGTTTGTTCTTCTGAAAATTGATTCGATTTGTGTTTTTCATGCATCCTCATTGAAATCTTATTGCATAACATTGTTTGCCTTGATGTAATGATTGTTTCTGGACCGTTAATTGCTTTCCCATGCGTGTTTGCTACTAATTGCCATTGTTAGGGTTTTCGGTTTGGATTAGGGTTTTTCTCCACAGGTGAAATTAGAACCAATTGATACCATGGTTGAATTCGCAAGGTCCATACGAATTCAATGGACCTGGTGCGAAAAATTTCTGTTCTTGTTTGCCCCTATTCGCTATTTTTCAGGAATGGAGGAGACATATTATAGCGCATCTGAAAAGGAGCGCTGTTAAAAGAAGGGGCTAGAGGTAGAAGACGCTTGCGTGGCACCACCTGGTTGGTTAGTTTGAAGGGTTCGCGCGCGTTTTGGCTTTGGTTTGCAGACGGATCCCACGCGACATGAAACACGCGTTAGCGTGTACCCTCACCATCCTGACCATCAGATCTCGCTAGTTCTTCATCCAATGCGCCTGATGCTGCGTGACCATCATACACCACGCTCGTGCGCCACACTGGATCCAGCTAAGTATTTTTCAATTTTTTTTAGTTTTAATTACATAACCCTACTTTTATTTATATATTAGTATATATTATGCTTTTTAATCATTTTCTTTTCATTATTATAATACAACTATTATAATTATTTTCTAAAAATTTTTTTTTAATTAATATTTAAATTATTTATTTTCTTATATATTTACTTATTTACTTATTTAATTTATATCTAATTATTTATATAATCAAAAATTTCACATATGTTTTATTTTTTATTCTAAAAAATTCATAAAAAATATCTGTGTGTCTGATTTTATTTCCTCTTCCCGGTTTAATTAATTAGGTCGCGAGACCAATAATTAATTAAATCGTTTACATTATCTTATTCAATTTACGTCCCTTGATTAGGGTTGGTGTCGAACATTCTAATACACTAAAATCTTTTCTTTTCTTTTGTGCCTTGCCTTTTCAGGGTTATCAACATGGTTCATTCCGAATACGCGGCTGATTCAAAAACCCAAAGTTAAGTATTTTACTTAATTTAATTTATTTTTCTGTTTGTTTTATTTTATATAAGGGTTTGTTTCGCCTTCATCTTTTTCTACCTTGTTTCTTTTCAGGGTCAACCTTAAAGGCGCCCTATCAACCCTATCAGATCAAATCAGAGCTAAGTACCTTTGCCTATGTTATTATTTTAAATTTATCTATTCTTTATTTTAGGGTTAATCTTGTTCGCCCTCGAATTAGCCATACACTCACCCCCTCTGTTTATTCTTTCTTTTCCAATTTTCAGGGTTTGTCAACTGCCAAAGCTACGAGTATTGGTAACCCTAAACCCTATCCACAAATTATTACTTGTGTTAAACCTTTTGCCTTTTATTTTTATATCCCGCTGGTTTCAATTCCCCTCTCCTCCGCTGGTTACAATTTCCCTTCCCCATTATTATTGTTATATTATTGTGTGGTTAGTAATTTAGGGAGTGCAACTCTGAATCAATTAGAATAACTAAACACAAGATAATATAATCTGAATTGAATCACATGATTGGTGCACACACGCACGCTTTTTGGGTAACCCTCTCTGTTGCCTGTTGCCTGTTGCCTGTTGCCTTTGTGTTTTTGCAGAATAAGCCTCGTCCCTCGAATTCGAGGATACCTCAGCCATGTTGCCTCGATAAAAAGGTCACGACCCTAATGATGCTGCCTTCGATACACAAATGACCTCGACCCTCGGATGTTGCCTACGGAAAAGGCTGAGGTATCTTCTGGCGGCCTACGAATAAGGCTTATTCTGATCCTTGCCTTAGACTACCTGCCCTTCTATGGCATGGGACAGTCTTATGGCAAAGGATATTTCGATGACCCTTAAACCTCCAAACGAAAGGCTTCCTGCCCTCTTATGGCAAGGATAGACCCTTTCATTCTGAAAGGCTAAAAGAGACCTATCATCTGAGTTTAAGGTAATTGCCCCTAATTGCCTTGCAATGCTCAAACTTTCATTATATTCTTTCTCATAATTTTTCAAAAAAGGGCAACGCTCATTTACGAGCTAAAGTCCCTATCTCTTTCATCTACATTTTCTAAACAAACGAGCAAGCAAAGCAATTAAGAGCCCATGGAAAACCATGGATGCAAAGGGTGCCTTACACCTTCCCTTTGCATAAATTACCCCCCGAACTTAGATTTCTTTAAAAAAGGTTTTTTTCTGTTTCTTTTTGCCTTTCCGAATTTGTTTGGATAAAATAAAAGTCGGTGGCGACTCTTGCTTACCGCGACATTTCGATCGATAAAAAGTCAGTTCACCGTATTACAGAACTGGCGACTCTGCTGGGGACGATTTCGATAAAAGAGGGGTTACCTTAAAAGTTTAGGAATCATTTAAATGTTTTCTATTGTTTGCTTTGTTTGATTTAATTTTGCAGGGCTGTTTTGGGTATTCTGTTGTGTGAAAGATCCTAACCCGGATCTGAGTACCTTAGGTATATGGCATGAGATCAAGGAGACTGCACAGCGTATACTGATGTGGTTGATCTGATGGCCATCGTTAGTGTGGCACATTGGTTTGTCCTGGTGTTCCTCGGGATCCGACCTGAGGAAATGCTTGGCTGCCGCGTGGTGTCATTAAGCACTAATTTGCCCTTAGAACCTTAGTCGAACTTGACTTTGGCCTATTAGAAAGTAGCGAGATGGCCGGCTTTGGTTCCGACTGAAGTTGGTTGATACTCGAAGCTACACTCATATGGACTGGACTTTCAGGACCTTTTCGGTTGGCGATTCGATTGCCGAACTGAGATAAGCGCCTTCGAGAAAGGTCAATGATATGAGCTCCTTAGAACCTGATCTGTATATAGGACAGGTTTGAACCGACTAAACTTCAGTGGGGAGGGTACGCGCCCCCAGACCACATGCAAGCCTAACCTTAAGGCAAAATTGTGTGACTTGTTTGTGTTTGTTATCTACTTGACATCATGACATCATAAACATCATAAGCATCATAACATCATGACTAACCATTCGAGGACCAAGGAATTCATCTTTGTTCTGTTTTGTAGGTCATGGAGACTAGAAACACCATTCGAGTTAACTTTGTGAAGATACCTTCCGAACTGAAAGAATTGGTATTAGAGATTCCTGGAGGTTCCCGATTCTCTGAAAGACATGGTCTCTTGCCCAGTTTAGTTACTTCAGGTTTTGACGAAGAAATGATGAGTGTACTATTTCAATTCTTCGATCCCGAGCATCATTGTTTTACTTTCCCGGATTATCAGCTGGTGCCTACTATGGAAGAGTTTGCTGACATACTTGGACTCCCCATCCGAGATCAGATTCCGTTCACTGGTTTGGAAGAAATTCCAAAATTAGAAGTTATCGCTTCCGCTTTACATCTTAAGAAGTCTGATATTGATGGTCATTGGGAAACCAGAAGTGGAGTCAAGGGATTCCTCGCTAAGTTCTTACTTGGGAAAGCTCGCATGTTTCTGAAGTCCATGAGTTATCAAGCCTTCGAAGACATATTAGCATTACTCATCTATGGTTTGGTGTTGTTCCCTAATCCTGATCAGTTCATTGATGTGCACGCCATAAAGATATTTCTGACACGCAATCCAGTTCCTACCTTGCTTGGAGATATCCTACACTCTCTTCACACTCGTACTATGAAGAAGCGAGGGACTCTTATGTGTTGCATACCTTTGTTATCTAAGTGGTTTATTTCGCACTTGCCTCGCTCAGTAATGAGGAACGACCAAAGGTTGAAATGGCACAAGAGAATAATGTCACTTTCACATTCTGATATTCGTTGGCTGTCTTTATCCAAGGAAAGTTTCACCATGATCGACCGTTGTGGACAATATCCTAATGTGCCTTTACTTGGCATACGAGGGGGTATTACTTATAATCCTTGCTTGGCTTTACGACAATTTGGTTACGCTCGAAGAGATGGTCCTCACCATATGCTTATACAAGGGATTGTGTTTGATTATGAAGATGATACTCAGAATCACCGCCGGAAGTTCATACGAGCTTGGGATATGGTAAATAGAGTTGATAACAAAAGCTTGGGACAAAGAAACTCCATTCCTTTGGGGCCTTACCTTAGATGGGTACGCACTCGTGCTCAACGTCTCATCATGCCTTATCCGTATGTCTTACCTGTGATAGTGGAGCCTGATTGCGAGGAAAGAGTTCCTCAAGTTATTACTCATCCAGACATGCCAACTGACATCGAAGAATTAAAGAGATCCTGGATTCAACTAAAGGAAGAAAGAGACACTTTCGAAGCTCAGTTTCGTGACAAAGAAAAGAAAGTGTTAGAACTCACAAGATTACTTCAAGCAGAGCAAGGCATCAACAACTTCATTGGTTCAAAAAGGAAGCGTCCATGGGAGACTTGAAGACTTTATCTTTTCTAAGTTTTATTTTATTCCTTATTGTAAAAGACAGCAATAAAACAATTTACAATTACTTTTTCTTAATTATTATTAATAAAGTTTCTTCTTGTTTTGTTTTAAACAAATTTGAATTCTAAGGTCCTCGAAACATTGCATATGCATAATCATATCATTCATAAACATCGCATCACAGGTTTCATAAAAACAAATGCCTCATCTTTCCGCTGTTTATTTCAGTAACAAAGATGGATCTCGAACAATCTGTCAAAGCTCTCCAAACTCAGAATGCTGAATTTCAAGCTCTGATTCTGAACCTGGCCAATGGGCAAAATGAACTGAAAGCCCTTCTGACTAAGAAGGAAAAGAAGACTCAGAAGCCCAAAGGAGTGATCAATCTGGGAAGAAGGTTCAAAGGTCGTCCCAGGAAGGCCGAAGATGCTGAAATCCCTAAGAATGAGGAAGACGAAGAGAGAGATGATCTCAGTGTCAAGAACAATCAGGGAAGCCATGTAGGTTCTGATGGTGAAGAAGAAGAAGAAGAAGAAGACGAGTATCCCCAAGACGAGGATTACGCTGATGAGAAGTATAGGCTACTGGAAGAGCGTCTGAGAAGTATGGAAATTCAGAAGGTACCTGGGTTGGATTTTGAAGAATTGGGACTCGTTCCTGGAGTCGTTATTCCGCAGAAATTCAAGACACCCGCTTTTGCTAAGTATGATGGAATCTCTTGTCCTAAGATGCATCTGAGGTCTTATGTGAGAAAGATTCAGCCTCACACTGCTGATAAGAGGCTCTGGATCCATTTCTTTCAAGAAAGTCTATCTGGAACTCAACTCGAATGGTATTATAAGCTGGAAAGTGCTAGTATCCGCACTTGGGAGGATTTGGTTGTGGCTTTCTACAAGCAATACCAATATAACTCTGATCTTGCACCGACTCGCATGCAACTTCAAAGCATGTCCATGGGTCCTAAAGAAAGCTTCAAGGAGTATGCTCAAAAATGGAGAGACTTAGCTGGAAGAGTCCAACCTTCTTTAAATGATAGAGAGTTGGTAGACATGTTCATGGGCACGCTAACTGGGCCATTCTATAGTCACCTGCTGGGTAGTTCTTCTTCTGGGTTTACTGAACTCATTTTAACTGGAGAACGTGTGGAAAATGGTATTCGAAGTGGGAAGATTCAAGTGGGTTCTGCCTCTGGAACTACAAGGAAGCCATATCAAGGAAGAAATGAGTCTAATGCTATTCATAGTCAAAAGAGTCGTGGTAAGGAGGATCAGAATCAATCTGTTGGTGCCATCCTTATCTCCGCACCAATATCTCAACAAGCTCCTAGACAAGACTACCAACGCAAGACTGATAGACCAAGGAGGCAATTCACCAAGATTAACATGCCTTTATCTCAAGCTCTGCAACATCTGTTGAAAGCCAACCTGATCACCATAAGAGATCCTCCAAAGAACGTCACCACTACGTCTCCAAATTATGACCCTAATGCAAAATGTGTGTATCATTCCAATAGCTCTGGACACACTGCTGATAATTGTTGGGCATTGAAAAACAAGATCCAAGACATGATCGACGCTGGCGAAGTTGAGTTCGACACCCCTGCAACTCCTAATGTGATCACTGCTCCCATGCCTAATCACAACAAGATTGCTAATGCTATGGATGGCTAGAAGGATGAACTTTTTTAGATCATTAGATTTACTTTCATTTGCAATTTCTATTCTGTTTGTTTAAACATTCGAATTATGATAGACATTATCTGTTTTAATAATTATCATCAGTGCATTGCATATGATTGTCTTGAGTACATTATTTCGTTATCACTCATTTTAAATTGCGTATTTACTTTGCATATGTTTTATGTTTACTCAACTCCTGCTAAAGTTGTATACCTTTTGAGGGAGGATGACGAAAATGATACCGCAACCTCATACAATATGCTTTTGAACGGACTATGCTGACGATGTACAGGCGTTGTTTCAACTCCTAAACAGTGGAGATATAAGGATGGTAATCCCTCGTCAACCCCTTTGAGCCTAAGGAGTAGAAGTTTCTTTTTGTACGAAACACCCGCATTTATAACCTGGGGCAGGGTAGTTCTCAGTTAATTTGGCTGTGCATTCTATTTCAAGAAAATCGTTCATTACGCCTTTCAACAAAGGGTTCAATCACAAGCGATCATCCGTACACATCAAAGAAATGTTGGAGATGTCAAAAGCCATTGATGGTTCATCAATCGTCAAGCGAGGCAGTCAATATCTTTCAAAAGAAAAAAAAAGGGTGAAAAAAAACATATATACAAAGAAAAGCCTGCTAAGTCAAAAATCAAAAAGAAGACTTAGGCAAAAATCAAGGCGTCCCGCTGACTGTAAGTTCAAAAGAGACAGTTCAGGCAAAAGTTAGGGATATCAAAAAAAATGAAAGAAGAGAAGTTAATAAATTCCTGAACGACACAATGTTGTGACTACCGAAAGGAAGAAGTGACTGCCATCTCAAAAATTCTCTTTGCTTGCGAATCATCATCATTATCAAAGGTGCGAACCCAAAAGTCTCTTGGAACCTGAATGCATAAGCCGAATTTACTGAGTTTAGGACTGAAGATCATCATGAAGAGGGGTGGGTACAATCAAATTTTGAGCCTTTATCCTTTGTTTCTTAAGCCGTGAACCAAGCCACGTTACAACCCTTGAAAGTCCTAACTGAAGCATGGTTAGTTCGAAAGCATACTGTCACCAAAAGGTATCCTGACTCCTTAAGGTTTATCACAAATGCTGAGTTGATATTTTGTTTTTACAAGCATCAGGTTTTTACAAACATCGCATTGTTACAAATACCATGTCTTTATAAATATCACGCTTTTACATCTCTTGTTTTAATGTTTTTTCAAAAACTCAAGACAAACGTATGCATTGCATCTCATGAATTCATTATTAAACATATTCTGCTACATAATTTCAAATGTTAGCATCAGAAAGAACTTGCACAGGGTACAACTAATGACTAACAGTTGTCCAGACAGACAAGATCATCCCAGAAGCAATGTCTCCTATGTACACAAGGGGCATGGCACGTTTGCTCAATCAATCAGGGGCAATCAAGTCAAGATTCAAATAATCTCTCAAAAGCCAAACAATCAAAGGCATACACCTCAAGTGGGTTTCAAACTATTTGTCCAAACAATCTGGGGCAATCAAGTCAAGATTCCGAGAACCTCTCAAGGATGCCAAAATAATCAGGGGCACGCATCCAAGAAGATCTGAAGCTACTTCTCAACCAACATAGGACATCATATTGGGCATATGATTACTAGGGGGCATGTCTCCTAAAGTGCACATCTTATAAAGTCCTCGCAAGGCGAATCTTTCCAAAGTTCCTGCTAACTGGGGGCAAATCTATACAAGTCCAGTTTGACATTTTAAGTGACGTGTCCTAAATCAAGTAGTAGTTACTATAATACTGGGGGCAACTTTCACTCATGTCTCCCCACAAAGCCGGGTTCACAAGATCATATCCCCACAAAGTAATCATTAAGAAGATATCTTCAAACGCTCCCGATAAAGACATGGCTCCCCAACAGAGTTTACACCTTCAACGCTGCATGTTCTCCGACACTTGGTTCTTTTCCAACATGGCTTACTAATATCTTTCTCCCCAGTCAGGGTATATCAAGTTACTGATCATCCCCAAGCAGAAATCATAAACCCCCAGCTGAGCATCTTCAAAACAAGATCAGACATCAAAATCACAAGGACACAGAGATTTATTTTCTCAATCAAGACAACATGAATCATACTCACATATCATATGACATAAACACATTCATACATTACATTACCTCGCAATAAATTCATCCATAAACATACAAAGTTTCTCATTTATTTTGAGAATCCCGTCACATAAACGCATTACATGCATCATGACATTGCATAAAGAAAAACCTTACCTTTTTCAGAATGCAGGTACCGACAAATGAACGAAATCTCCAACTTCCCAAGATCTAATTCAGCTACTACGAATGGTACTGACACGATCAACGCTCGAAGATCTAATTCATTTACCACGAACGGTAATGACACGATCACTTTCAAAGTCTAATTCAGCTACTACGAACAGTACTGACACGACAAAAGATCTAATTCGGTTACTACGAACGGTACTGACACGGTCAACTCTCAGAGATCTAATTCTATCATCACGAACGGTGTAGACACGATCACTGACCTTCTCAGTCTAATTCAGCTACTACGAACGGTACTGACACGACAGAAGATCTAATTCAGATACTACGAACGGTACTGACACGATCAAATTTCAGAGGTCTAATTCTATCATCACGAACGGTGTAGACGCGATCACTGACCTTCCCAGTCTAATTCAGTCACTACGAACGGTGCTGACACGACAAGAGAATCTAATTCTATCATCACGAACGATGAAGACACGATTATCTCCTCAGATCTAATTCTATCATCACGAACGATGAAGACACGATCACCTTTCCAAGATCTAATTCAAGTATCACGAACGATACTAACACGATCAATTTCCAAGGATCTAATTCATCTACCACGAACGGTAATGACACGATCAACGCGCGAACGACATCTTCTCAAAAGTCAACTACCAGATGGCATCCACAAGCCCATCTCCGACAAAAGTCCCTACTTCAAATAGGGCAAATTTCTTGGTATTCTTATGTTCAATCATCTTCCACCTTCAGATACCGACTGGCGCGCAAACCACTCTACATCTTCAGGTTTAAGATAATTGAACAGGGGCAGCTGTCATACCCCAAAATTTGCCCATGCTATTTTTCATACACAAAACCAAATCAAAAGACAAAGCTCCAAAACACAGTCTCCCACACAGAAGTTCTAAACTAGGGTTTGAATAATTCAGAGGAAAATCATTGAATCAATGGCTCAAGGTGGTTCCATAGGGTCACTAACATCCCAAAGTATCTCCATATAAAGTTTCAAGTCAAACAGAGCAAATTTAGTCCCTCAAATCCTGATTAGGTCAACAGTCGACTCCCAAGGGCAAAACAGTCATTATACAGTCAAAACTCAAGATATTTGGTCAACAACATTCTCATAACCCTAAAATCATCATTTGATCAAGGGTTGATCATGATGATGCAAGGAAAGATCAGAGAAGTCAAAAGTCAAGAGTTACTATTTTGGGCATGAACTAAAAAAGTCAACCAAACTTTGAAAATTCACCAAATATTCATACTTCATCAGAAAAATTCCCACCAAAGCTCATTTTGAAGGGAATTCATTCCTCTATCCAATGGTCCAAGAATCAGGGCTCATAGGTCAATGGTTTAAGAAATATGGCTTCATACATTATAGGTCCTTTTCAAAAGTCAACAAAAGGACACTTTTTTCAAAAGGTCATAAAATGAGAATGGAAAATGATTTTTATATGGAACCAAAGACATTGGTTAGAAGACCCTCTAAGGTTTCCAAAATGTCCTAGAACACCTCCATACCTCAAAAATTGAGGGAGATACCCATTGTCAAAGTTGGACTATTTTGGAGGGAAAAATATGAAAGAATTTGAATATTTTTGCAAATGGGCCCAAGTTTTTTTTTTTTTTATCCAATCTTGATCCTCAAGTCTTCTAGAGCCCATAAACAATTTTCCACGAAATTATGATGATTATTTGGTTTTTTTGTTGAATTATTAATAATTAAAATAAGATTTAAATCAAGTAAATCAAAGAAATTTGAAAAGATTTGATTTAGTCATATTTTTATCAAATTCAATTATCAATCAACATAAATAATTGATTCAAGTTTGTGGAAAAGAGATTGGCAAGAGATTGGACTATATTGGCAAAATTTGACAAATTAAGAAAGATATTCAAATCAAATTTTCCAAAACTTGCATCTAAGGATTCAACAAGATTTTATTCAGTTTAGACAACCCTAATCAGTCTCTATAAGTACACAAACAAACCAAAGGCAAGGGTTCACGAATTGGCAGCCCAAAGAGCCATCAAATCCGAGTTCAAAATTCATACAAAATTCAAATTCCAATTCTTGGCTACAAGGTGATTCAAGGCTTTTTGTTGATCTCAATTCATCCCTGGACTTCCAAGGAACCTCTCCCGATCGATTTCAAGCACTGCATCATCAAGAACACTTCACTACATCCCACGGTTTGTTCTTCTGAAAATTGATTCGATTTGTGTTTTTCATGCATCCTCATTGAAATCTTATTGCATAACATTGTTTGCCTTGATGTAATGATTGTTTCTGGACCGTTAATTGCTTTCCCATGCGTGTTTGCTACTAATTGCCATTGTTAGGGTTTTCGGTTTGGATTAGGGTTTTTCTCCACAGGTGAAATTAGAACCAATTGATACCATGGTTGAATTCGCAAGGTCCATACGAATTCAATGGACCTGGTGCGAAAAATTTCTGTTCTTGTTTGCCCCTATTCGCTATTTTTCAGGAATGGAGGAGACATATTATAGCGCATCTGAAAAGGAGCGCTGTTAAAAGAAGGGGCTAGAGGTAGAAGACGCTTGCGTGGCACCACCTGGTTGGTTAGTTTGAAGGGTTCGCGCGCGTTTTGGCTTTGGTTTGCAGACGGATCCCACGCGACATGAAACACGCGTTAGCGTGTACCCTCACCATCCTGACCATCAGATCTCGCTAGTTCTTCATCCAATGCGCCTGATGCTGCGTGACCATCATACACCACGCTCGTGCGCCACACTGGATCCAGCTAAGTATTTTTCAATTTTTTTTAGTTTTAATTACATAACCCTACTTTTATTTATATATTAGTATATATTATGCTTTTTAATCATTTTCTTTTCATTATTATAATACAACTATTATAATTATTTTCTAAAATTTTTTTTTTAATTAATATTTAAATTATTTATTTTCTTATATATTTACTTATTTACTTATTTAATTTATATCTAATTATTTATATAATCAAAAATTTCACATATGTTTTATTTTTTATTCTAAAAAATTCATAAAAAATATCTGTGTGTCTGATTTTATTTCCTCTTCCCGGTTTAATTAATTAGGTCGCGAGACCAATAATTAATTAAATCGTTTACATTATCTTATTCAATTTACGTCCCTTGATTAGGGTTGGTGTCGAACATTCTAATACACTAAAATCTTTTCTTTTCTTTTGTGCCTTGCCTTTTCAGGGTTATCAACATGGTTCATTCCGAATACGCGGCTGATTCAAAAACCCAAAGTTAAGTATTTTACTTAATTTAATTTATTTTTCTGTTTGTTTTATTTTATATAAGGGTTTGTTTCGCCTTCATCTTTTTCTACCTTGTTTCTTTTCAGGGTCAACCTTAAAGGCGCCCTATCAACCCTATCAGATCAAATCAGAGCTAAGTACCTTTGCCTATGTTATTATTTTAAATTTATCTATTCTTTATTTTAGGGTTAATCTTGTTCGCCCTCGAATTAGCCATACACTCACCCCCTCTGTTTATTCTTTCTTTTCCAATTTTCAGGGTTTGTCAACTGCCAAAGCTACGAGTATTGGTAACCCTAAACCCTATCCACAAATTATTACTTGTGTTAAACCTTTTGCCTTTTATTTTTATATCCCGCTGGTTTCAATTCCCCTCTCCTCCGCTGGTTACAATTTCCCTTCCCCATTATTATTGTTATATTATTGTGTGGTTAGTAATTTAGGGAGTGCAACTCTGAATCAATTAGAATAACTAAACACAAGATAATATAATCTGAATTGAATCACATGATTGGTGCACACACGCACGCTTTTTGGGTAACCCTCTCTGTTGCCTGTTGCCTGTTGCCTGTTGCCTTTGTGTTTTTGCAGAATAAGCCTCGTCCCTCGAATTCGAGGATACCTCAGCCATGTTGCCTCGATAAAAAGGTCACGACCCTAATGATGCTGCCTTCGATACACAAATGACCTCGACCCTCGGATGTTGCCTACGGAAAAGGCTGAGGTATCTTCTGGCGGCCTACGAATAAGGCTTATTCTGATCCTTGCCTTAGACTACCTGCCCTTCTATGGCATGGGACAGTCTTATGGCAAAGGATATTTCGATGACCCTTAAACCTCCAAACGAAAGGCTTCCTGCCCTCTTATGGCAAGGATAGACCCTTTCATTCTGAAAGGCTAAAAGAGACCTATCATCTGAGTTTAAGGTAATTGCCCCTAATTGCCTTGCAATGCTCAAACTTTCATTATATTCTTTCTCATAATTTTTCAAAAAAGGGCAACGCTCATTTACGAGCTAAAGTCCCTATCTCTTTCATCTACATTTTCTAAACAAACGAGCAAGCAAAGCAATTAAGAGCCCATGGAAAACCATGGATGCAAAGGGTGCCTTACACCTTCCCTTTGCATAAATTACCCCCCGAACTTAGATTTCTTTAAAAAAGGTTTTTTTCTGTTTCTTTTTGCCTTTCCGAATTTGTTTGGATAAAATAAAAGTCGGTGGCGACTCTTGCTTACCGCGACATTTCGATCGATAAAAAGTCAGTTCACCGTATTACAATAATCATTCGTCTCACTTTGTAATTTGAACAAGTTTCAGAAGTATTGCACATATCACAAATGCAATCATCACACAAGCAAATACATCAATTCAAATATTCACATATCAACAATGTGACTTGAAATGCAAATTAATGTGACTCATGCATGTGGTACCATGTGAATATCAAGCTCACCGCTCCCGATTAAAAACCAGAGCCACACTTCAGATTTGGACAAGATCAAAGCCCTCAAAATATGAACATATAGTTCACCGCTTCCGATCAACAAAGGAACAAAGCCACGCCTCTATTTCCACACAAGGATCAAAGCCAACCAGCGTATCATCTCCCCATGAATGCATGTGCAACAAGACTCACAATATATGCAATTAAGATTATCACACAACCTTAATTATCCAAGCATATCACAATAATTCGCACAATTCGAATTATTCACCAAAATGTTGCACAACACAATCATCATATAACAATCACAATAATGCATAAAAATTAGAATTCAACAATTATATATATCACAATTAGCACATGGTACACAATACCAAAACATATTATTCCCAAATAACATTCATACATGACATACACATACACAATTACACGTCATTTTCACAACCACATAATAATTAGGTCATCTAGTACTAGCAAATTCATTTCCATCACAAAGATCATTTCATTAGCTTCCTAACGCTTCGAACGACACTTAAATCGGAGTTACGGTCGCAAAGATATGTTCAAAACAATTTCTTATAAAAATATCATTTTCATAACAGTATGTATCGACACGAAACCTCGTGTGTCGACTCATAATTCAAAATTTGAATTTTTCAAAATAGCATGTATCGACACATGCTCATACGTATCGATCTCAAATTATTCATGTCTCTTTTTTTAGAAATTGCACAACATGTGTTGACGCATAGTGCTTCGTGTCGACTCATAACATGATTTTTCAAGACATGTATCGATACATCAACTTATGCATCGATACATACCACTTCCAAACTTCTGTTTTTATAAAATTACACAGTATGTGTCGACGCATACTAACATGTGTCGACTCATGTTATGAAAATTTCCCCAAACCATGTTCAGAAATCTTGTTCAGACTATGAGATCTCAATCAAACATCAACAATAGTCTATAGCAACAGAATACATGTTATTGAACATATAACTCACATCAATTTCATGAATTTCTACACAACCCTAAAATTTTGAAAATTATGAGATAGAGAGATGAAGAATTCTAAGCATACAACTACCCATTGCATACATATATACCCACAATAAAGAGGATTCTTCCCCTTACCTAAAATCAAAATCCTTCTTCTTCAAGATTCCCCAATTTTCTCTTTCTTTCTCTTTCTCTTATCTTCTCTTCTTACCAAATGTTAATGTTATGAAATGACCTAATTCGACTCTTACTATCTCCTTTCGCTCTAATGGGCTTAACTACCCATTCTATCTCAACTAATTAGGCCCATTAGCTATTATTTCATTATTCCACCAATAATAATAATTACTCAACTAGCCAAATTAACACAACAATACACATAATCAAATAATTAAATAATTATTATACCACAGAATAATTAAATAAGTAAATAATTAATAAAAACGCCAAATAAAATAATTAAATAAATAACTAATAAAATTAGAATGTTACAATGGGCGCATGGCCCAGTGGTAAGCCTTTTATGCTGCAAGGTTAAGGGCGTGAGTTCAAGACTCCCTAGGGCCAAAACATTTTTTAGCACTTATTTTATTCATTTTATCAGGTACTACTGTTCCTAACTTTACTGCTGCCCTTGCATCTCTTTGAAACAATCAAAATCGCCTTCGAGGAGGGTCATCCAACTCCAAACCTCATCCAAAGTGTGACCATTGTAACCGGCTTGGGCATACTATCGACAGTTGCTGGAAGCTGAATGGAAGACCTCCACGTCAGATAAATGCAGCTCAAATTGATTATCCAGATACTACGCAGACTTCGCCTTCACTTCAGAATCCTACGCCAAGCTACGACAATTTTCTCAAGTGGTGTAAGACTAATCAGAACTCTGGTTCCACGACTTCGGTTGCACACACTGGTAATTCATTTGTTTGCTTCTCTCAATCATCTCCTCTTGGTCCTTGGGTCCTCGATTCTGGTGCGTCTGATCATGTTACCGGTAATAAAGGTCTTTTCTCTTCCCTCTCTACCTCTGGTTTCTTACCTAGTATAACTGCCGCAAATGGTTCTCAAACCCAATCCCAAGGGATTGGTACTATTCAAATCCTATTGTCTCTCTCTGTTACTTTTGTCTTATATGTACCTAATTGTTCGTTTAATTTACTATCGGTCAGTCGTTTAACTCGTGCCCTTAATTGTTATATCACCTTTACTAATAGTAGTGTTACTTTGTAGGATCGGAGTTCGGGACACACGATTGGCGTCGGATGTGAGTCTCAAGGCCTCTACTACTTCTCTGCGTCATCTACCACATGCTCTGCCACAGATTCTTCACTCACTATACATGCGCAGTTAGGTCATCTAGGTCTTCCCAAGCTCCAAAAGATGGCGTCTAGTTTATCTAAATTATCTAGCTTACATTGTGAGTCTTATCCAACTAGGGAAACATACTCGTAGTCACTTTCCCAATGGATTCAATAAACGGGGTGCGTCCCCTTTTGCTTTAGTTCACTCCGATGTTTGGGGTCCTTCGCGTACTGAGTCTACCTTTAGGTCTAGGTATTTTGTCACTTTTATTGATGATTTTTCACGTTATACGTGGCTATTTTTAATGAAGAACAGATCAGAATTGTTTTCTATTTTTGAAAAATTTTATCAAGAAATAAGAACCCAATTTGGCTTGTCTATCCGTACCTTAAGAAGTGACAATGCGCGTGAATATTTATCCCAATAATTTCAAATTTTTATGTCATTCAATGGTATTCTTCACCAAACATCTTATCCTCATACACCCCAACAAAACGGGGTAGCCGAACGTAAAAATCGGCATCTCGTAGAAACCACTCGTACCCTACTTCTCCATGGTAATGTTCCTCTCCGGTTTTGGGGGGATGTGGTGCTCACGGCATGTTACCTCATTAATCGCATGCCTTCATCTATCCTTAATAATAAAATCCCTCACTCAATCCTATTTCCAAACTCTCCTTTTCACTTAACTCCTCCTCGAGTTTTCGGGTCTACGTGTTTTGTACACATCTCTCCCCTGGTCTTGATAAACTATCAGCTCGATTACTAAAGTGTATCTTTCTTGGTTATCATCGATCCCAAAAGGGTTATCGTTTCTACTCACATACTCTACAACAATACCTCGTATCAGCCGATGTTACCTTTTTCAAGTCTGTTCCATACTTCGAGTCTAGCCAAGTAACTCCGGAACCCTTTCAGGAAAGTACTCCTCCACCTCTTTCGGATGTCCCATTTCCCATTATCCCCCATCGTTTTAGCCTTATGGTTGACCCTCCCACTACTCGCCCACTTCAAACATATCAGCATCGCCAACCCACTTCTGTCGTACCTATTCCTGAGGCAGTACATGTCCCTGAGGTCATTGCAGACCCTCCCCCGACGCCTCCGCCATCACCAGATCCGATCCTGCAACCAGAGTCCGATTTTCCGATTGCTCTTCAAAAAGGTATACGTCAAACACGAAATCCTTCTCCACATTATATTGATTTATGTTATCATTGTCTTTCCCCTTTGCAGTATACTTGTTTGTCTTCTTTGTCTTCTGTTTCTATTCCTAACACTCCAGGTGAAGCATTATCTCACCCTGAGTGGAGGCAAGTAATGATTGGCGAAATGTGTGCTCTTCAAAGCAGTGGTACTTGGGAATTGGTTCCTCTACCCCCTGGAAAATCTTTAGTAGGTTGTCGTTGGCTTTATACAGTGAAGGTTGGTCCAGATGGTAAGATCGATCATTTTAAAGCTCGTTTGGTAGCCAAAGGATACACTCAGATTTTTGGGTTGGACTATAGTGATACCTTCTCGCCTGTAGCCAAGATGGCATCTGTTAGACTTCTTCTATCCATTGCAACCATTGGACATTGGCCTCTTCATCAACTTGACATCAAAAATGCCTTTTTACATGGTGATCTTGAAGAGGAAGTATATATGAAGCAACCACCTGGGTTTGTTGCTCAGGGGGAGTCCTCACATATGGTTTGTAGGCTACAAAGGTCTCTTTATGGTCTTAAGCAATCTCCGAGAGCTTGGTTTGGCAGATTCAGCACTGTAGTACAACAGTTTAGTATGGTCCATAGTGAAGCTGACCATTCTGTGTTTTATCGTCACTCTGCCCAAGGGTGTATCTATCTTACTGTATATGTGGATGATATTGTGAGAACTGGTAGTGATCAGCAGGGAATACTCCAGTTGAAACAACATCTCTCGAATCAATTTCAGACAAAAGATCTTGGCAAACTCCGCTACTTCTTGGGAATTGAGGTGGCCCACTCTAACGATGGCTTGGTGATTTCCCAGCGGAAATATGCTATGGATATTTTGCAAGAAACAGGATTGTCGAACGCTAAACCAGCTGATACTCCTATGGATCCAAGTGTCAAACTGCTACCAAATCAGGGGGAGCCTCTATCTGATTCAGGAAGTAGGAGATTGGTTGGAAAGCTGAGTTATCTCACAGTCGCTCGTCCGGACATCTCTTTTGCAGTTAGTGTGGTAAGTCAATTCTTAAATTCTCCTTGCCAAGAACACATGGATGTTGTTGTTCGGATTCTGAGATACATCAAGTGTGCTCCAGGAAAAGGTCTCGTGTATGAAGATAAAAGACATACCCAGATAGTTGGATACTCTGATGCTGATTGGGCAGGGTCACCCATTGATAGACGACCCACCTCTAGATATTGTGTACTTGTTGGAGGAAACCTTATATCCTAGAAAAGTAAGAAACAAAATGTTGTTGCAAAATCAAGTGCCGAGGCAGAGTATAAGGCCATGGCAATGGCAACATGTGAACTCATTTGGTTAAAACAGTTGCTCAAAGAACTTCAAATTGAAGAAGCAAGACCAATGACACTTGTTTGTGATAATCAAGATGCATTGCATATTGCTTCAAATCCAGTCTTTCATGAAAGGACCAAACATATTGAGATAGATTGTCACTTTGTCAGATAGAAGATTGAATCAGGAGAAATTGTTACAAACTTTGTCAACTCCAATGATCAATTAGCAGATGTGTTTACAAAATCCTTGCGAATTCCCAGAACTAATTATATATGTGGCAAGCTTGGTGCATTTGACTTATATGCTCAAGCTTGAGGGGGAGTGTTGATATTTGTAAATATATAGTGTTAAGAATATTTGTATATAGAATAGTACCACATCGACTATATCATGTAATTAGATGTAATCTCTATATACATAATAAAGTCTCTGTAGTGCTTTACAAAACACACGGTTTATTCAAATGCCTCTTAGTCTTTCGTATCTTAACAGTAAGTATAAATGATTAATTTTGAATGGACCTAATTAAGTATTTAACATCATTAACAAACAATGGCTACAACTTCTGAATGTTTCGGCCTTTGAATGCAACTTCTGAAAGCTTCAGCTTTTGAGAGTTTATACAGTTTCAACATGTTTGAGTTCATGTAACTATAGTGTATGATCCAATAAGTGTGTTATAATCTGAGTTTTTTGATGTTTTCAGATTATAGAGTGTGTTATAACCTGGTTGGACACTAGTCTAACTAACTTTGAGTTAGTTACGAGTTACTTGCGTGTGATTACTTGCTATATAAGTAATCTCTCTTTGTATCTCAATAATGTAGCTTGTACCAATTATTCAAATCAATTCAATCAATTGTACTGTTTTAATTTGAGCATGTAAAAATAATAAGTTACTAGAAAACATTGACTTCAATTAAAACCTGAAAAAATTACATTAAGTTTCAACCAAAATCCTCTCAATTTTGCTCCCGGCTTAATTAAAATTTATCAATGGCTAATGCTGCTACTTTATTTTTGATGATGATCAGCATCATATTCATATCACTAAGACATTAATTAATCTTTCATTCCAAATTCTGTAGGATCAGTACCAGGCTTTGCACCCATTGCAAAAAACTCAATAATAACCTCCAAAGGCATGCCCTTTGTTTCAGGAACTTTCAAGTAAACAAATATCCATGAAATGATGCAGCAACTAACAAATAAAGCGAATACCCTAATGAGACCGAGAAGTTGGAGCAAATAAGGGAACACCAATGTGACAGCCAAAGTGCAGGCCCAATATGTAAGAGAAGTAAGTGAGATACAGATTCCGCGAACACTAGTCGGGAAAATTTCTGAACATATGATGCTGGGAATAATACCAAGGCCCATGCAGAAGACACTTTCATAGACCACAAAACTGATAGCTGAAATTGATGCATTTAGGACTGGACTCGGTTGAAAAAACTGTTTCATAACTAGTACTAGGAGACATACTATCAAAATCAGTATTGTGTACAGCAGGATTGACCTGTCATGAAAAAATAAACAATGTTACTTTCATAAACTCTCAAGGGGAGAACATATATATTATATGAAAACATTTTGACTTCATTTTTTCTTCCATTATAGAAATAGTCTATACTTTAACACTTATACGATAGGTGTTTATATTGTAAATGCTTAATTGAGTTGTATATCCAAACAACACGTAACTGTAATGTTGTAATACAGATAAGGTGAGCTTAACAACTGAAATAAAAACAAGATAAACTTGTACTTAGGACAGCGCTGACTTGAAAAAACAGTCTTATTACTAGTACTAGGAGACATACTATAAAAATTGATATTGTGTACAGCATGATTGACCTGTCATGAGAAAATAAACAATGTTATTTGTCATGAATATTGGTATTGTGTACAACATGTTCGACATGTCTAGAACTGGTGTTTTCAACTTACTTTCATAAAAGGGGAGAAATTTTACCTTCATGAAAACAGTTTGACTTTATTTTTTCTTCTGCTATAGAAATAGTTTATACTTTAACACTTATATGATGGGTGTTTATATTGTAAGTGCGTAATCGAGTTGTATATCCAAACAACACCTAACTGTAATGTTGTAATACAGTAAGGCTAGCTTAAACAACTGAAATGTAAACAAGATAAACATGTAATTAATACTGAGACATAGTATTAAACATACCTTCTTCCAGCAACATCCATGAGCCTTACGGAAATAGCTATACAAGGAAGCATGAAAAATGAAGTAATGATATTTACAAGAAAAGAAGCAGATATTGAACTTATGCCAAAATTTGATAGAAGAGCTCCTACTCATGCCTGCTCAAGAATCTGAGGAGCATAGTGTAACACCCTTCTAATTTCCCCGCATAAATTATAAAGCAATCAGAGTTTAACATGAATAAAAGGGCGTCACAATTCATTTAAAATAAAATTCTACATTCATGGTCATTCTCTACTGAGAAACAACATTTGATTGGAATAAAATTCATGTTTATCACAGCGGAAATTAAACAAACTTTGGATAATTCTTAAAACCACATAAAATACTATTCATAAGGTCACATGCCTTAGTTTCAAAAGAAATAATTATCCAAACAATCAAAATGAAATAATAGAGTATAATCAACTCTCAATCAAGCGTTCCCCAGTGTTACAAGTCTTAGAGCATGACACCGACACCTATTTATTAAAACTAAAGACATGACTTTACAAGCCATCTTCACCGATCTCTTAAGCCGCTACTTCAATTTGAAATCATCAACGTAAGGGTGAGACTACATCATAAATTAAATAGCATTATAAATCGCCAGATATAGAATTCATAAGCAATTATCCACCCTACTTAGCATATTCAGATTTATCAATTCATACCAATCACAATCACTAACCAACACACAATATTATAACATTGGAACACTTCCATTCATGTTATAACGATTCATACACCTAATGCAATGCAACTATATGCATGTGGTACCAAACATGGGACAACCCATCTCACCGATCCACCATCGTCAAGGATACGGCGACAGCCACTCACTAATTCCACACAATGGGAATTAGCAACCACTGATCCACCATCGTCAATGATCAGCCACATAATGATTATGAAATGCATGCATCAACCATAACATGCTCATCGTCAACATTAATCAACTAGATGTCATAATCATCAACCAACACAACAATCAATAGCCACACCCAGTTTATGCTATCCTCAACCATAACAAACGCATATTTTACATCGACAATATATGTATATCAATCACCAGTTACAACCACGACATCATAACAGATAAAACATTCATCAAAACACATGATAACCATATTTACCACGAGCAACATCCATTTGCATAACAAGCAGAAGCAATCACATTATAACAACACACATCATTGCACATATTCAATTATGCAAAAAACAAATTGATCGGTCACCCTTTCTACCTAATTTCCGTCATGTATTGGGTCTAAATCTGTCGATTCGGTAACACTTTGATCAGAGTTTTATTGTTTTTGTTTAAGTATCTCATGTTTGATTGCTTTTATGTTTACTTTGCATTATGTTTTAATTTAAGTTATTTAGATTCTTTTGATGCCATTTGGTTGGTTTGGTACATGTTTCAATTTTGGTTGAAGAGTCTAAAGTGTCAATGTGTTATACCCCAAAATTTGCCTGCATCTTTTTTCAGAAAAAAGGCAACAGACTTCTGTATAAAAATTGGGAGTTTCATATAATCTTGGATTTTATTTCATAAATATCCTGATTTTATGAATACTCAGTTTTTAGAATTTTTCTTATACGGTATTTTGGTTCGCAGTTGAATTTATTCTTACACAAACGCCAAGTACTGTTTATCACTTCACACACGCTGTTTATTTGAGATTTATTTGCAGATAAATAGCACTGACGCAATTGGTACAGAATTAAATCTTTTTGCAGGCGCAAAGTCCGGGGATTCAGACTATACTGGTAACAAGTAAATTATTATTAGTTTTTTTTTTGTTTCCCACTAATTTTTGTACTATATTCTATTATTTTCAAAATCTTTTCCTTTCTTTTCAAATCTCTTTCTTTCAAAATCAAATCCTAACTTTATTCTACACATCTCTCTTTTTCAAACCCTACCATACACTTTCTTTCAAATCCTACTACCACTCAAATTTTCCTTTTTGTACGGAATCACTTCATTCCCCAACGTCTGTATCCTTCTTTTCACTCTATAAATACCTCTCATTTTTTCCATAAATTCTCACATCAAATTTCAACTCATCCCTCAAATTTCTACCTCTTATTTATTTTCTCTTCTTCCCCGGCAAAAATGGCAAAGTGGGTGGATACACTGTTTCTTATAGTCATCACTGTTTCAACGGTGATCATGTCTTTCTTCTGTCTGCATAGTCCTGAGAAATGCGGACCTGCGATGTTTACACTTCCTATTATCTATATGCTGTTGTTTATAGCATGGATTTTTAATCGTCATTTTTAAAGTTTGTTGTATCTTTTGTTTTCAAATAATGTACCGTTTATTTGTCGTACTGTTTATTATATTATGTAATATTTGTACTGTCAGTATTAAATGTCGTACTATCTGTCGTACTGTAGTTTAATTATCCAGATAATATTTTGTGTGTTTTCTGCCAGTTAAATATTTATTTCACTGTGCATTAAATATTTTTCAAGGTTATTATCGGTAATTTCGTTCGTGTACGGTATATTTTATTTATTTATTATGTTTGTGTTTTTCTAAGAACTCATGTAAATAAATTTTCACCATTAACACAACAAAAAACAAAAAAGAAAAAATTAACTTTAACTGTTGAATTTTCACTTTAACTGCTACGTTAATGCCTGAACAGTCAGTTGACAGTCAAACCCGCTGACAGTGCAATTCTCCGTGTTTTGTACCATCAATCAAATCAATCTTTTTGCATTTCAAAGTTCCAAGATTTTTGTTCTAGAAGTCTTCTGAACATCACATGATCAACAGAAACTCAGCACTGCACAAAAATCAGGTACGCTCAACTGTCTCCTACACGAACAGTCCTTAACTAGGGTTTTTGTTTTTTTCAGGAGAACAAGTTTTTTGAGACCTCAAATGGATTTCATGGACCTCCATATATCTCAAAGTACCACCATACAAATTTTCAAACTTCAATTCGCTCAGACACACAGTCAGCAGCTCAAACAGTCAACAGACGACCAGTTTGACCGAAAAGTCAACAGACAGTCAAAAATGAAATTTTTTGTCAACATCCATATTTTGTCAAAATATTCATCATTTGATCATTGGTTGATCATAATTCATCAAGGAAAGATAAAAAATCAACAAAACCCTAAGTTTCAAAATTAGGGTTTTTTCCTAAAAAGTCAACTGAACTTTGACTGACCATAACTCTCTCATCGTTCATTCAAAAAATTCCAACCAAAGCTTGTTTTGAAGGAAATTCAATTATATTTCAAATTCAATTGGTCCCATGGTCATTGGATTCACCATTTGAAAAATATGAGCTCAGACATTACATGTCATTTTCAAAGTCAACAAAAAGTGGTTTTTTGTCAAAGGCCATAACATCAAGATAACTTCTCCAAATGAAAAAAAGTTTCCAAAGTGGATTGTAGAGGACATCTTGAGGTTTCTAAAAAGTACAAGAACTCCTTCATATGATAAAAATTGAGGGATTTATGCCTTGTTGAAGTTGGCTATTTTTTGGGAAAATGCATGAAACCAACATTGATCAAAAGTGTTTTTTTTCCAAAAGGGGCCAAGTTTACATGATCCAAACATGTTCCCAACAATGCTAAGGGCCTCCCACGACCAACCTAAGGCCTATAACATTTTATTTCTTTTTTGGTTTAATTTTATTTCATTTAAAATTAAATTGAAAAAGAAATGGTGAAGGATAATGTTATGTAGCTTTGTTCTTAAGCATGAGTCACCAAGAATCATTCAAAGCTTTGCAGCATGAAAGGGTACAGCAGGCCTAGGGCAAGAGGGTGAAGAAAAATCAAGCCATGGTTGCTTGAATTCAAATCTTTATATATTATAAAATTCAAAGATTCAAAGAAACATTAATGCTTGGTAGCTTAGTTTTTAAGTACTTCTATGGTCTATAAATGAAGTAGAACACTTCATTAATCAAAGAGACACAAGTTCAGAACAAAATCTATGCTTGTAACACACTTGAAATTTTGTAAGAAATTTAAAATTCGAATTTTAAGTTTCAGTTAGTTTCAATCCAAACTAAACACTCAAACACGATCCTTGAACATCACTGAATCTATCCATATCAATTGCAAGCCTTGAAACACTCAGAATCATCTACTAGAGCTCACGGTTTGTTCAAACCAAAACTAACACGAATTCAACCATACATGCATGTTTAACAAGATGTAGACATATATTTGAGTTTGGTTTATTGTTCTGATCATTTCTGGAAGTTTAATTGAGGTTTGGATGCTTGTACACGAAATTGCCAATTTAGGGTTCTTGAACTCAAATTTAGGGTTTCTCGAATTAAGCAAAATTACATGTTCAAAGTGGTACCATTGAACTCGTATGAACCAGACGAATTGAACCATGGCCTCGCGCCAAATTTCTTTCACGTTTTGCTTGTATTCGTGTTGCACAGGTGTTGTAGGTTAGAGTTTTTACAGCCCTCTGCAAATAAGAGGTGTAAAAAGTGCTTCCTGAGGAAGAAGATGATGCGTGGCTCCTTCCCATTGGTTGGAGGGCGCGCGGTTTTTTAAATAACTTTTGATTCAGTGCTTTGCAGGTTCTGTACACATCATGCTCCTCAAAATCTGAACCATCAGATCATGCCAGTTATCCATCCAATGCATATGATGCGCTAGTCCATACTATAGACTTACTAGCCAACCACACCTGATCAAATGTTTTTATTTTTCATTTTATTTAATTTTCTTTGCAAAATTATTTTAAAATAGTTTTAAAAATCCAAAAAATACACAAAAAATATTTTTAGGTTTATAAAATAATATATTATTTTTTGATATAAAAATATTTTATTTTCCTTTATAACTAAAATATTTTGTTTAATTAATTAGTATATATTTATATATTTACTTTTTAATTATTTCAACCAATCAAAAAATCAAAAAAAATATTTTCTTTTTATTAAATTAAGTTTATATATATTATAAGCTAATTTTGTACATATTTGAAATATTTTTCTCTTTAAGTTTTAATTATTTGTATAATTATTTGTATAATTATATGTTAATTTAACTTATTAATTTTCAAAAACAACTTCAAAAAATCAAAAAAATTAGTTTTATTTTAAAATTAATTAACAAGCAATATGAACATATTTTAGACTTAATTTTTTATGTTTAAATTTTATTTCTAATGCATAGCATTTTAATTAAATTAATTATGCATTAATTCTAATTAAAATCAATCATACAAAAATCCAAAAATATTTCTTTTATCTTATTGCAATTTAAATTCCTTGATAAAGTGTATAGGTTGTCAAATTCATGTAAATAGCGTAGTTTACATTTCCCGCACAATCGATGTAATAGCGTAGATTTACTTTCCGCATTTTACATTTCCGCATTTTAATTCCAGTACATATAAAACTGCGTGTATGTCAAAGATAAAAACCGAAGCGTTAGATCACTAACTTCAAAGATAAAAATATCTGAATCAAAACACAATCACACTTGCACCTCTTAGGGTAATCCCTCTGTTACTCTTTTCAAAATCAAACTATATTGTTTCAAATGCAAAATCGAACTTTTGTTTACATCTGGTAAAAGGAGAATTTTCTAAAGGAAATGGGAAAAGACCTTATAAACTTAGGGTAGACCTCCTAATTGCTTGCTCAAATCAAAACAAATAAATGTCTCATATACCATTGTTTTTCAAAATAAAAAAGACAATACTTGGTATATATCCAAACAAGGATCATTACGAAGTTAACGTTCTTTTTTCAAAACATCCTTCGAAAGGTAAAACACTTTGTATACATCCGCACAAGGATCATTATAAAGTCAATTTACAAAATGAATTTTAAGACCATATACAAGCATTTCAAGGCAAGACAAATGATTCAAAACAAGTGAGCTAAGCAATTAAGAGCCCATGGATAACCATGGATACAAAGGGTGCTAACACCTTCCCTTTGTATAACCTACCCCCTTACCCAAAATCTCTTAAAGGTCTTTTTCTGTTTCTTTTATAAACCTTTCCTTAATTGGATAAAATAAAAGTCGGTGGCGACTCTCTGATTTTCAAAACTCAAAAACAAAAGAAGAGTCAGTTCGTATCTCTCACACGAGAGGTAGTAAAAAACCGAGCGCACGACAGAACTGGCGACTCTGCTGGGGAATTCAAAAAAAACAAAATGTTTTCAAAAGGGGTTACCTTAGAGTGTAGATCACTTCGATGTTTTCAATTGCTTGTCTTGATTGATCTATTTTTCAAAGGTTTGTTTGGGTATTTGCTTGTGTGAAAGATTCTAACCCGAATCTCGAGATACCTTAAGTATGTGACAATAGACCAAGGAAACTGTACGGCATGTACCGATACGGTTGATCTGGTGGTCACCGTTAGTGCGACACTTTGGTTTATACTGATATCCCTTGAAAACGATCAAGGAGTATGTTAGGCTTCCGAAATGTAATTAAACACTAATTTGTCTTAGAACCTTTAGTTGAACTTGACTTGTGGCCTATTAAGTGACTAGCTTTGAAATTGATCGAAGTTAGTTATCCTCGAGGAATGTTTTGATCGGCCGTCCGAGCGCCGTATTGAGATATTGTCTCCAAGGATCATAGAACCCGAATACTATCCTAGGACAGGTTTTAACCAACTCAACTTCAGTAGGGGAGGGTATCACCTATCAACCTCATGCAAGCCTTTAAACCTAAGGCTATTTGTTTGATTTGTTTGTGTGTGCCACATGTTTGACATCATGACATCATAAGCATCATAAACATATCATTTTCTCACTAATCATTTCAAGGATTGAAGAGTTTACCTTTGTTCTGTTTTTACAGGTAATGGCTCCCGTTACCAGAGATTATATCCGAATCAACATCTTGAGAGTACCATCTGAACTTAAGGATTTAATATCAGAATTTCCCAGAAATGCTCAATTCACTGAAAAGCACGGTCACCTACTCCATTTGGTTACCTCAAAATTTGAAGAAGACATGATACGGGTCCTTTTCCAGTTTTTTGATCCCGAACATCATTGTTTTACATTTCCTGACTACCAGTTGGTACCCACTTTGGAAGAGTTCTCTGAACTGATTGGGTTACCTGTTCGAGATCAATTACCTTTCACTGGTTTAGAAAAGATTCCAAAACCTGAAATCATTGCTGCTGCCTTACATTTGCGAAAGTCAGAAATCGAGTCCAATTGGGAAACAAAGAGTTGAGTCCAGGGTTTGCTTGCTAAGTTCTTAATGGAAAAGGCTCGATTACTACTAAAAAACAGAAGTTACCTAGCTTTTGAGGAAGTTGTGGCTCTTTTGATCTATGGGTTGGTTTTATTCCCTAATCCCGACCAGTTCATAAGTGTACACATTATCAACATTTTCCTAACCCACAACCCGGTACCTACCTTGCTGGGAGACATACTACATTCTTTACACACTCGTACCATGAAGAAACGAGGAACTCTTATGTGCTGTGTACCACTACTGGCTAGATGGTTTACATTACACCTTCCCCGATCAGTGTTGAGAAACGAACAAAGGATGCAATGGTCTTGCAGGATTATGTCTTTGACTCATTCAGATATCCGGTGGAACAACTTCTTTCAAAGAGACATTACTATCATTGACCATTGTGGAGAGTAGCCTAATGTGCCACTCCTTGGCATCAAGGGAGGCATCACTTATAACCCCTCTTTAGCTTTGCGCCAATTCGGATATGCACGAAGAAACGGTCCTCACGACATGATTATCCGTGGCATTGTGTTCGACTACGAAGATGATTCCCAAAGATATCGACGAAGGTTTATACATGCTTGGGGCAGTGTCTACAAAGTAGAAAGCAAAACTTTAGGACAATGGAACTCTATTCCCATGGAGCCTTACCTCAAATGGGTGCGGGCTCGTGCTCAGAAACTCATTATGCCATATCCCGCTATTCTACCTGTGACTATTGAGCCAGAAGTCGAAGGGAGTGAACCTCGAGTTATTCTACATCCGGACATGCCAACTGACCTGGAAGAGCTACAGAAATCTTGGGTTCAACTAAGAGAAGAAAAAGACACCTTCAAAGCACACTGTCAAGACTATGAGAGGAAAGTGTTGGAGCTCACCAGACAACTCCAGGAAGAACAGCAGATTAACACATTCCTGGGTGCAAAGAGAAAGCATCCATGGGAGGCTTGAGGAATCCTTTATTTTCTTTATTTTTATTTTGTAAGCCCAAAAAGAGGCAAAGAAAAGAAAAAAAGAAAAGAAAAAAAGAAAAGAAAAAAAGAAATAAATTGTTTGACTAATAAATGTTTGTTTCTCTTTTGTTTTAACAAATCTAAATTCTAAGATCCTTGAAAACATTGCATATGCATTTCATTCATAAACATTGCATAACAGGTTCACATGATGGGTTTCTCATCTCCTCGCTGTTTATTTCAATTAGAAGAGATGGATTCCGAAACAAGCGTCAAGAATCTCGAAGCACAGAACGCCCAAGTTCAGGTAGCAATTCTGGAGCTAGCAAAGGGGCAACAAAAACTGAAAGCCCTGATAATCAAGAAGAAAAAGAAGCCCAAAGGATCTGTAGGCTTAAGTCACCTTGCAAGGAAGGTCAAAATCCCAGTCAAGAGGTCCAAAAAGGTGCCGATTCCTGAAATAGTCGGTGAAGGTGATCGAGAAGACAATCACAGCAACCAGGGTTCTGCCAAACCCTCTCTCTCTTCTAACGAAGAAGATTATCATTCCGAAGACGAACAGGGTGATGACAAATACCAGCAGTTGGAAGAACGCATGAAAGCTATGGAGATACAAAAAATACCTGGTTTAGACTTCAATGACCTTGGGCTAGTCTCAGATATTGTTATCCCTCCAAAATTCAAAGTTCCTGTCTTTGCAAAGTATGATGGAGTTTCTTGCCCAAAACTACATCTGAGGTCCTATGTGAGGAAGATACTACCTCATACAGCAGATAAAAAATTATGGATTCATTTCTTCCAGGAAAGTCTGTCGGGTACACAACTTGAGTGGTACTACCAACTGGAAAGTACAAAAGTTCACACCTGGGAAGATTTGGTTGCTGCTTTCTACAAACAGTATCAATACAATGCTGACCTTGCACCAACCCGTACTCAACTGCGGGGCATGTCTATGGCACCAAAAGAAAGTTTCAAAGGGTATGCACAAAAGTGGAGAGATCTGGCTGGAAGGGTTGAACTACCCTTATCTGATCGCGAGCTGGTCGACATGTTCATGGGCACTGAAATTCTGGTTTGACAGAACCCATATGTCATATACGATGCCATGACATCTGGTCTGTTATAAACGCAGCAATGGTAGGATAGGATGATCTTTAATTTTGGTTCAACACCTGTATGCTAAACTATCATAATAATACTAGAACCATTTATGCATAATGATAACTCAGTTATCACAACCAGATTTTGATCTGAGGTGGTTCTGTAAAAGAACAAGCTTTGGAAGTATTCCCTGATGTCATATTGGATGTTACGACATCTTATACCAGATTAATAAACCAGTGCAGAAAATAAAGAACAGCATACAAACAGTAACGAACACACAGAATTGTTCACCCAGTTCGGTCTAACCAACCTACTCTGGGGGCATACCAAGCCAGGGATGAAGTCCACTATTAGCAGTATCAATTCAGAGCTAAACTCCCAGTTTACAACTCCTCACTTAATCACTACCCAATGACCCTTCTACCTAGGTTCTCCCTAGATATGGAATATCTCCATTCCACTCCCAATCATAGCAATGATGTCTAGCAGTCAACAACTCAGCCACTGCATCGACGGCTTAATCACCAACAATTTAAATATACATAATGGAGTAGTTCCAAGAACACAATCTTCACTCATTGCTTCACAGATTCTGAGTGAATATAATAAACCTCTTACCTACAGGCTTCGAGGCACAAATCAGTGACCATCCCACAACCTGGGTGGTTCACTTACACGGCTAACCCTAAAAACTACATATTGTCAATACTCGGCTAGCTTCATAAACTAGGTTACAAAGTTTCCTATTTATAACCTATTCCCAACTGGACTTGGGCTTACAATCACAACATTATTTGCTGTTACAAATCACAGAAAACTTTCTGCTAAAAACAAGGTCTTCAATCATAAGTTTCCTAATTTATCTTCATAATTAGAAACTGCATAATTCTCGAATATTCTAATCTTGATTCTCTTGACCTTTAAACCTGCGCCACATAGGATTGCATAATATTCCATAGAATATTCTGCATCTTTTGAGTACTTACTGAATCTTTATATTCCAGCTCAGCAGGCGCGTGACAGCTAAATATAACAGTAACTGCTGTCAAATACTGATGTCACAGAGCATGTCGTGACATTCCATAGAACATCTTGATGTTGTACCTGTTCTGCATAAATCACAGCAAACAGTATTCTTCACTTCAATTCTCTGCTTCTCACATATCAGGGTGCCAAAAAGACAGCCCATGATTTGTTCTATTACTGATGTACAATCAGCACAATCTTTAGTTTCCCAAAATAAAGACCGAGATAAATAAGGAAACATAATAGAAATAGAATAGAAAATGTAGCAGCTACTGCTGTCAAACACTGATGTCATGACGTCGAGCATGACATCCAACTCACAGCATGTATTAGCTTACACAACCAGAACCTGCATAACCTTTAACACTACACACCACATGTCATGACCTTAGTCAAGACAACAGAATACACATGAATGTTTTACCACAAAATGCAGCCAATCAAAACATCTACAATCTCCCCCTTTGGCAAATTTTTGGCTAAAACATTCTGTCACCACATTAGAGAAACATAGTAAAAAAACAACCAGCAAACTACCAGTTATGCAAAGCACATCAAAACATCAGTCGTGCTGAACAAGTTCCACAAGCTACACTATCACATAACATGAACAGAACCAACTTGTTCAATATGATCTGGGGTGACACTCTCTTCTCCCCCTGTTTGGCCATAAATGTTGCTAAAGCAACGGACATCTCCCCCTTAAAAGTTACTCTTCATGACATGACCACCTTGAGACTGTATATTGCAACTGTGAAGAGCCTTCCAACACTTGTTGACATGCAGCCACTAGACGAGTTCAAGATTTGTGGATACCAGACGCACATGATTAGATTCAACCATTCCCAGAAAAGCTGACTGTAATGATACATCTTGTTAAATAAACCTTTTCATAAGAAACTTCCTCTAACTAAGTTGAAAAAGCTCCTGCTGACTTGGACCACCTTCATTATGATGATAGAGTATAACAGACCAAGATAGTTTTCTAGAATTATATCTTGAACTAAGAAGACACTCCCCCTATCTGAGATAATTTGTGCTTCATACAGGAAAACTTGTAATGATGAATGGAAAATATAAGACGCATCTTCATATCTTCAAGAGCGCACCCTCTGCCCAACTAACTAGCTGACACACTTCACTATTACAAAGTAACTCCTTTACAAAATATACTCACATCAGAATTTAGATGTTATAACATCTTGTATAACATTAAGATACAGTTGAACAGCTCAGTACATTCAACTAACTCCACTTCTCTTTCTTCAACAGATTCAAGTCTACCACCTTATCTCCACCTGAAATAATTAACAAATAACCTTTTGACACTTGATGCTTCCATAGAAAGGTTGCCACAGACTCAACATAAAGAACTGCCACTTCTTCCACTTGTTGATCATAACCCTACCGAGTTGCACTCTGATCATGGTCTGCCAAGATAATTTGAAATTCTCCTTGATATGATGTTTCTCATAATGATTAACCTACTCTCGAATTAGAATTAGAAGAATCCTTTTTATCTACAGCTATGTTGATCATCTCACCAAACTTCTGTCTTCATAGTCATACTCACTACTGAAGTCTTCATCATGAAAGTAAACACGAATTGCCAGAACATGTTACCATCACCTACACTGATTGATGTCTTGTCATACTTCATACTCCCCCTGAGAATTACAACATAAGGATGTTTTGAATAATTGTCCTTAACTTGAAGCATTCTTCATTTGGAACTGCCACACTTTCCAAATTTGGAATCCTTAGTTTGCTTGCTACACAAGATCCAGACTGCCACTTCATGTACCTTGAAGTAGAAGAAACTTCTAAATAGCTCTTGAACATGTCTTCAACAGATAGGTCTGAACCTAATCTTTACTGGTGTCTTCAAGTGTTGTGATGTAACATACAAAACAAAGCATCACATACATCTTCTTCTTCTTCCACATAGTTGATGTAAATATCCAGCTCCCATCAAGACACTCACCATCTCCTATATGTTTCTTCTTCTTGAATCAACTCACCAGCCAACCATTGCCTTTCTTAATGCTTAATTGAAGATAACACAGAACTATAATTGATGCATAGTTCAAATCGGACCATGGACACTTCATACACATACTTAGCTCCCGACAGAGTATATGAATCTGTATTCAGGCTGTACATCCAATAAGTACTAAGTCTCCCGTCAAAGCACCTATTAGTCACTCAGATAGAATTTGCTGCTCACACCAGGTCCTTCTAAATGATCTCTTCTTCATACATGAAAGCATTGACAGTGATGTTACAACATCTGTTATGACATCATTCATTTAGACTCTTTGGATTTCTCATTCAACATCTCCTGTATGACACATGGGGAAAGACAAATAAAGCACGACCAACACCATCAGCTCAGCTACACATCAGTCATGATTAAGGGATAATATATGCCATATCTCAATAAGCTTTTCTTCAGACCTCTCTTTTGTCTTTGAGATAATGGATGCCACAATCTGTACCCCATGAGGAGATTCCCTCAACAAGGTTTCTGGAACAGATTCACTTATGACATAACTCCTGAAAATACCTCAGATTCCATACAGTAATCTGACTCCCTTGAATCATCACACAATATTCAAAACCATATTTCACTATGCACGATACACAGTATTCAGTTTTCCCCACTAACTGTTCTATGGTTAAGAAAACAATTCACACATCTGGTTCCTTTGATCAAAAGAACATACCAGATATAAGCTCATCTTGAATTTTCATAGAGGTCTTGAAAAGAAAACCTGAATGAATCCTTTCACTTGCACTGAGCTCTACTTCCAACTCCCATAAGCTTATGCCTGAACTAAACTGACATTTGGGATGGAAGGTTCAGTTGATTGTATTCTGACCAATCAACACAAAAAGCAGATGTCTCCTCTTCCAGATCAGGAGTAGGTTCCAAACAAATGTACTCACACTACATAAGTTTAGCACCAGAACATCTGTTCTTCAACTGGTAGCTGCATACCAGTATGCCATCAGTTCCTTCTTCTGCCACTTGAAAGGACTTCCTCCCTTTACAGAACCAGAGTTCAATGCTCTTACAGACCTGGTTGTGAAACCAAGTTTGAGTAAGCAACCTCCATCCCGCAGTTATGCAGTTATGTCATCCAAGCTCACACTTTGATGAATCCCTGCTTCTTTTCCAACGACATCAGACACTCTGATGCATGAGTCATCAGAAGGACTAGTTAGAGACTAATCCTCTAGCTGTACCCAGGATGCCACTTCCTTGAGCAAAGCTGTTTCCATGATGTCAAGAATACTGCCACTTGTTCTTGACTTCACAGTGTGCATTAGCCAATGCACTTCCTTACCTAGATCAGAAATAAACTGATCCAAGTAACCACTATCAAGATTATGATGTCTTCTTCTTCTTGTGAACTCCAAAGCTGAACATGTTTCTTGCCAGGAAATGTTTTTCAGAGATCATATGTTTATGTGGCCACCAAAGAGATAGATCTTAAAACATATGCACTATCCTTCCTGTACAGGGTCTTGAAGAAGAGATGTTCCAACATCTTTAAGAACATCAGTTATCTTGAACTCCAAGGATAATCAATTAAATACTTGTACTTGGCACAAATAGCAATTGATCTTAAATCCTTTCCCAATTAGATTCACCCTTAGGAAAGAGATAGATGAATCTTTCCTTACAAATGTGTCACGCAACAGCCAGATCCATGTGACACCGTTCAACAGCCAACTAAACACAAGGCTGAACCAGACGTGGGGAGGTTAACCAAATCTCCCCCTCAAACTAACAATCATGGAAATTCCACACCGCTTATCCATGCATTGTACATAAAAGTCTCATCATACAACATCCCTACTAGAGGCAACTAAATCCATGAGTTATACCTATACATACTTCATACCCCAATTGAGGGGACTATACTTATATAAACCATGGTTAACAAAAATACCGTGCAGCGGAAAACAACTAAAATTTATCCTCAACAAACCTCAGGCCTAACACAATAACCTACTAACATAGCTGCTCCCTTGGCATACAATAACATGTAGGTTTCATTCTTACCCTGTCATGAATGGTCCATCCTCCAACTTCAAGGGACCATTCAACCAATCATATGAACCCTCCTTGTTCAGCAGATTCTTCAGCTACGTCGGCTTCTTTCATTACACACGGATCTCCTTTTAATCCTTCTTGAAGAACTCAGAGATCATGAGAAATAAGTTTAATCATTTTATAGACCAAAATAAGATTAATACCCTTATCTTTCATCAGCCCCAGCTTCATAGACCACAGCTCCAGTGATACTTCATAGCATCTTCAACCTGACAGGTCTTAACTGATCATATATAATAAAGTGTTGAGGTGTCTTACGATGTTATGACATTAACGGTGATATTGCACCTTCAGCTTCTCTCTTGATGAGGATTCCTCTGTTTAGAGAAAATTTTCACAAGAAGGTTCATCTTCAGATATATCAGGATCATATTGGACGCCATAATCAAGAAGATTCTCTTAATTAGGTCACCACAAATAAGTTTAAGAGATAATTTATCAAGATCCTCACTCCCGTATGAAGAATTTGATATTAACACTTATAACTTTACCTTCTTCCTTTAAAAAAAAGAATACGTATCCTGGACAAATTGGTCTTCAATACCTGATTTGTTGAAAAATATTCTTTTGAGATGAAAAATAAAACCATGTGTTTTCTTTAAATCTGCTGAAACTTCCATGTCATACAACCTCCAGTAAAAGCCAGTCGTCTCCTGATCACTTCTTTAGCACATAGATCAAATAGGCTAGACTTTACATCTCAATCAAGTGCTCTTCTTCTCCTTTACCATTGCACCAGAAAGTATCATCCCTCGATCTCATCCTGAAACAGAATAGGATGCCTGCTCTGATACCAATTGAAATTCTGGTTTGACAGAACCCAGATGTCATATACGATGCCGTGACATCTGGTCTGTTATAAACGCAGCAATGGTAGGATAGGATGATCTTTAATTTTGGTTCAACACCTGTATGCTAAACTATCATAATAATACTGGAACCATTTATGCATAATGATAACTCAGTTATCACAACCAGATTTTGATCTGAGGTGGTTCTGTAAAAGAACAAGCTTTGGAAGTATTCCCTGATGTCATATTGGATGTTACGACATCTTATACCAGATTAATAAACCAGTGCAGAAAATAAAGAACAGCATACAAACAGTAACGAACACACAGAATTGTTCACCCAGTTCGGTCTAACCAACCTACTCTGGGGGCATACCAAGCCAGGGATGAAGTCCACTATTAGCAGTATCAATTCAGAGCTAAACTCCCAGTTTACAACTCCTCACTTAATCACTACCCAATGACCCTTCTACCTAGGTTCTCCCTAGATATGGAATATCTCCATTCCACTCCCAATCATAGCAATGATGTCTAGCAGTCAACAACTCAGCCACTGCATCGACGGCTTAATCACCAACAATTTAAATATACATAATGGAGTAGTTCCAAGAACACAATCTTCACTCATTGCTTCACAGCTTCTGAGTGAATATAATAAACCTCTTACCTACAGGCTTCGAGGCACAAATCAGTGACCATCCCACAACCTGGGTGGTTCACTTACACGGCTAACCCTAAAAACTACATCTTGTCAATACTCGGCTAACTTCATAAACTAGGTTACAAAGTTTCCTATTTATAACCTATTCCCAACTGGACTTTGGCTTACAATCACAACATTATTTGCTGTTACAAATCACAGAAAACTTTCTGCTAAAAACAAGGTCTTCAATCATAAGTTTCCTAATTTATCTTCATAATTAGAAACTGCATAATTCTCGAATATTCTAATCTTGATTCTCTTGACCTTTAAACCTGCGCCACATAGGATTGCATAATATTCCATAGAATATTCTGCATCTTTTGAGTACTTACTGAATCTTTATATTCCAGCTCAGCACGCGCGTGACAGCTAAATATAACAGTAACTGCTGTCAAATACTGATGTCACAGAGCATGTCGTGACATTCCATAGAACATCTTGATGTTGTACCTGTTCTGCATAAATCAAAGCAAACAGTATTCTTCACTTCAATTCTCTGCTTCTCACATATCAGGGTGCCAAAAAGACAGCCCATGATTTGTTCTATTACTGATGTACAATCAGCACAATCTTTAGTTTCCCAAAATAAAGACTGAGATAAATAAGAAAACATAATAGAAATAGAATAGAAAATGTAGCAGCTACTGCTGTCAAACACTGATGTCATGACGTCGAGCATGACATCCAACTCACAGCATGTATTAGCTTACACAACCAGAACCTGCATAACCTTTAACACTACACACCACATGTCATGACCTTAGTCAAGACAACAGAATACACATGAATGTTTTACCATAAAATGCAGCCAATCAAAACATCTACAGGCACTTTAACTGGCCCTTTCTACAGTCATTTGCTGGGAAGCTCATCATCAGGTTTCACTGACCTGATATTAACTGGAGAGCGTGTCGAAAGCGATATTCAAAATGGAAAAATTCAAATAGGCTCCTCCTCTTGTACCACAAAGAGGCCCATCAGTGGGAGAAATGAAGTTAATACAATGCATAGTCAGAAAAGTCGCAAAAATGAGCATCACCAATCTGTAGGGGCTGTTCTGATCTCTGCATCTGCACCTCAAAAAGATCAACCGCCGAAGTATACGCGTCGACCAGATGCACCAAGAAGAAACTTCACCAGAATCAATGTGCCAATCTCTCAAGCATTGCAGCATTTGTTAAAAGCAAATCTGATTACATTGAAAGATGCTCCAAAGAATGTCAACACTTCCTCTCCGAGTTATCGCCCCGATGCAACATGTGCATACCATTCCAACTGTCCAGGACATGATGCAGATCACTGTTGGAACCTGAAAAATAAAATACAAGACATGATAGATGCTGGGGAAATTGAGTTCGATCCTCCAGAGACTCCAAATGTCATCACTGCACCTATGCCGAAACACGACAAGACCGTTAATGCTATCATAGACACTGTTTATATCTATGATGTGAGGGAATTGTCAACTCCGCTCCTTGAAGTCAAAAGAAAGCTAATACGAGCTGGTTACTTTCCAGGTTGTGACCCTGATTGCTTTTATTGTGCACACCTACCCAATGGTTGTGAGAACCTGAAAATAGGAATTCAAAAGTGGATGGATCGCCGTATCATTATGTTTGAAAGGCTCCCTTCTATGGACGATTTATGCGAAGTTTTTGCAAATGGGATGAGAATAGAGGACGTCTTAGTGGTTTCTAACATACCATTGAAAATCCCTACCAAAGCTCCTTTCAAAATTTCTGCTGCACCCAAAGTGGCATCTGTAATCATCACCAGTCCGACTCCATTCCCATACTCCTCAGGCAAAGCTGTCCCGTGGAGTTATGACACTTATTTTTATGTTCATGGAGTTAAGCAAGACACCTTGACTGAAGAGGCCATGAATTTTACTACTCCAACTGTTGATAATATTGTGGGTACTAGTAAGATTACGAGAAGTGGAAGGATCTTTTCACCAGAAATTTCTCCAAATGTTGCTACTAATCCAGTCCAGGTCCCAGTTCCTAATCAAGATATCAACGCTCGAGGCAAAGAGCCGCTAGTTGAATCAGTTCAAGTACCGGTGGAAGTCACTGTTGAAGATCCGTCGAAGCAAGAAATGGAGGAAATATTGAAAATCATCTGCAAAAGTGATTACAATATTGTCGAACAACTGGGGCACACTGCTTCAAAGATTTCAATGCTGTCTTTGCTAAAATATTCAGAGGCTCATGCCAAAGCCCTGATGAAGTTCCTGAAAGCTGCTCATGTACCATAGGAGATTTCAGTCGATCAATTTGAAAATTGTGTTGCCAGTCTAACAGTGAATAACGGTCTCGATTTCTCTGATGCTGATTTAACCCCTGCTGGGAAAAATCACAATAAAGCCCTGCACATCTCTATTGAATGTAACGACACTACTCTGTCTCATGTGCTGGTGGACAACGGTTCCTCTTTGAACGTGTTACCAAAAGCAGTACTGGAAAAACTTGACTTCGAAGGAGTTGTGTTACAACCAAGCGATGTTGTGGTAAGAGCCTTCGACGGGTCAACAAGAACAGTGTACGGAAAAGTGAAGCTCCCAATCAGAGTGGGCTCTCAGATCTTTGATTCTACCTTTTACGTAATGGAAATTCACCCAGCATATTCCTGTTTACTAGGACGCCCTTGGATACATGGGGCAAACGCTGTAACTTCTACCCTGCATCAGAAGTTAAAGTATCCGATAAAAGGTAAGGTCGTCACAGTTTTTGGCGAAGAAGAGTATGTGGTTAGCCACCTAAGTAACTCCAAGTATGTTGAGATGGATGGTGAATTCATCGAAACTCCCTGCCAATCTTTTGAGGTGGTCCCTCCAGATGTCTCTACTGCCAAACACATTTCCGTTACTCCTGCTACAAATATAACTCCAACTATGGCTTCTCTCAAAGATGCCAAAGCTGTGATCGAAGAAGGTGGTTGCACAGTATGGGGACAGCTCCTCGATGTACCTTACAAGTTCGATAAGCTATGCCTAGGCTATGCTAATGGAAATCAGAAGAACAATCAAAGTCCTCGTTCTGGAGGATTAATGTCACATTTCATCAACCAAGGAGTGAACGTTGTGGAAGACGATGGAGTGATCTTGAACCATATTCCACCTGTTTCCATGGAAGTTTGGGATACTTTGGGAGAACCAAGCGGCGGGTATGATTTTCTAGTAAAGTACACTACACCTCAAAGTTATTTTATTGCCATGGAAGACATTACCCCAACTGGATGGGGTGATCAGTTTGAAGATTGCAAAAGTTTCACAAGTTCCATCACTGAGCAATACCAAAGTCCACCTAGTCCAAAAGAAGTCTAGGATACACTAGGAGAACCAAGTGGTAAGTATGACTTTATGGTGAAGTATTCTGCTCCCCTGAGCTCGCAGATCGCTATTGAAGACATCACCCCAACTGGATGGGACAATCATTTTGAATACAATATGACATTCACAAGCCCTATCGATTCTGAAGAAGTCTGGGAAACACCAAATAATGAGAATGATTTCCTGACACAAAACACTGCTCCCCAGAATGCACAAGTTTCCCTCAAAGACATCATTCCAACTGGAGGGGACGATCTTATCAGGTATCTCGCTCAGCCAACAGAGGTATCTCAGCCTGGGCTCTCGTATCCAGCAGAGTATCTTGCTTATCCTGAAGGATCAACAACTCATTTCCCCACCAAAGAAATCAATGTTGTGGAAGACGAAGAAGATAACTGCAACTGGAACAGCTGGATACTCCCTGCTCACAACAATGGATTAAACAACTGGGAAGCTGAGGATGTGATCTCCTTTGATCAGGAGCAAATGCAATTTCCTATTTTCGTTGTTTATATGTGCAAAGATAAAAATGGTTCCTGTACTACCGAACCATGAACTTGAAAGCCGTGTGCCTTGCCCGAAGCACACGGGTCCTTTTTATAAGGGTTTGTCATATCATGATCATGTTCATTCAATAAAATCATGGGACATTTGCATATTCAAATTTTGTGATCCTTTTTCTTTCTTTGCTTTCATTCATTTTCAAATAGCTATGTGTTCTTATACACACCCACATAATAAATGCAGATTCACATTCACTCTGGATCCTGTTGATAACGATTCTGCTATTGCCAGTCATGACTTCGAAAATCCGATTTACCAAACTGAGGACGAAAGTGAAGAAGACTGTGAAGTACCAAGGGAACTTGCAAGGCTATTAGAACAAGAGGAAAAGACGATACAGCCGCATGAAGAACCAATTGAGGTTATCAACTTGGGCAGTGACGAAGAAAAGAAAGAAGTCAAGATAGGGGCTGATCTAGAAGACAGTGTCAAGCAAAGACTGATTCAAATGTTACAAGACTACGTTGAGATATTCGCCTGGTCCTATGAAGATATGCCTGGCCTTGACACAGATATTTTGGTTCATCGCCTGCCGATCAAAGAAGGTAGCACTCCAGTTAAGCAGAAACTGCAGAGGAGTAGGCTCGATATGTCAAAAAAGATCAAAGACGAGGTCGAGAAGCAATTCAATGCTGGCTTTCTGAAAGTTGTGAGTTATCCTCATTGGATAGCTAACATAGTGCCTGTACCTAAAAAGGACGGGAAAGTCAGAATGTGTGTAGACTACAGAGATCTGAATCGGGCAAGCCCCAAAGATGATTTTCCTTTACCTCACATCGATGTACTGGTTGACAATACTGCACAATGCAAGGTATTCTCCTTTATGGATGGATTCTCAGGGTACAATCAAATCAAGATGGCGCCCGAAGACATGGAAAAAACAACCTTCACAACACCCTGGGGAACCTTTTGTTACAAAGTAATGCCCTTTGGTATAAAGAATGCAGGAGCAACATATCAGCGTGCAATGGTAGCTATGTTCCATGATATGATTCATCAAGAAATAGAGGTTTACGTGGATGATATGATTGCAAAGTCCAACACCGAAGAAGAACATCTGGATCATCTGCACAAGCTGTTTGATAGACACAAGAAGTACAGGTTGCGACTAAATCCGAACAAGTGTACCTTTGGAGTAAGATCCGGTAAACTCTTAGGTTTCATCGTCAGTAGCAAAGGTATTGAAGTTGATCCTGCCAAGGTCAAAGCCATTCAAGAAATGCCCATACCCCGTACCGAGAAACAAGTCAGAGGATTCTTGGGACGTCTGAATTACATAGCCAGATTTATTGCCCATATGACTACTACTTGTGTGCCGATCTTCAAACTGTTGAAGAAAGATCAAGTGGAAAGATGGAACGAAAAATGCCAGTTAGCCTTTGATAAAATCAAAGAATATCTCCAAAAACCGCCAATCTTATTACCACTAGTGGAAGGAAGACCTCTGATAATGTACCTAACAGTGTTAGAAGATTCAATGGGGTGTGTACTGGGGCAAAATGACGAGACCGGCCGAAAGGAGCATGCAATCTACTATCTTAGCAAAAAGTTTACCGATTGTGAAACAAGATACTCACTACTCGAGAAAACTTGCTGTGCCTTAGCATGGGCGGCTCGCCGACTAAGACAGTATATGCTAAACCATACCACTTTCCTGATCTCTAAAATGGATCCCATCAAGTATGTGTTCGAAAAACTTGCTCTCTCTGGAAGAATAGCGAGATGGCAAATGACCTTAACAGAGTATGACATCCAGTACACTTCACAAAAAGCGATCAAAGGAAGTGTGGTAGCTGATCATCTGGCTCATCAAGCAGTGGATGATTATCAAGCGTTGAACTTTGACTTCCCAGATGAAGACATTATGCTAGTTACTGACTACAAACAACCAGGACCGGAGGAAGGACCCGAGCCAGGATCCCGATGGACTATGGTTTTTGATGGAGCTTCTAATGCGCTCGGCAATGGCATCGGAGCTGTGATCATTTCTCCCACAGGAGGACATACACCATTCACTGCTAGATTATGCTTCAACTGCACTAACAATATAGCCGAATATGAAGCATGTATTCTGGGTCTCAAAGCTGCAATTGATTTAAGAATCAAGTTCCTAGAGGTCTACGGAGACTCGGCGCTTGTAATTTATCAAGTCAAAGAGGAATGGGACACGAAGCACCCGAATCTAATTCCATACAAAGAATATGTGCTAAGTTTGATTCCCTACTTTGAAGAAATCACTTTTGAACACATCCCGCGCGAAGAAAATCAACTAGCTGATGCCCTAGCTACCATGTCATCTATGTTCAGAGTCAGGTGGGACAATGAGGCACCAATGATCACCATTTACAGACAAGATGAACCAGCTTATTGCAATGAGATTGATACCGAAGGAGTGGAAGAAAAACCATGGTTCCATGAAGTAAAAAGATATCTCAAAGCTCAGGAATACCCTGAAGGGGCATCCATTAACGATAGAAAGTTTCTAAGAAGATTTGCTGCTAAATTCTTTCTAAGTAATGGAATCCTATACAAACGCAACCATGACTCGACTTTGCTTCGTTGTGTAAACAAGAAAGAAGCAGAACAGATTATGGAAGATATACACGATGGTGCTTTTGGTACTCATTCAAGTGGACATACAATGGCTAAAAATATTCTGAGAGCAGGTTATTACTGGTCCACCATGGAGACAGACTGCCATCATCACTCTAGAACTTGTCACAAATGCCAGATATATGCCGACAAAGTACATGTACCTCCAGTCCCGTTAAACGTCCTGACGGCTCCTTGGCCTTTTGCAATGTGGGGTATTGATATGATTGGAGAAATCAAGCCTACTGCCTCCAACGGACATCGTTTTATCCTGGTCGCTATCGATTACTTCACCAAATGGGTAGAAGCAGCTTCATTTGCTTCTGTCACCAAGAACGTGGTGGCCCGATTTATCAAGCACAATCTCATTTGTCGGTATGGCATCCCTAAAAGGATCATCACAGACAATGGCACAAATTTAAACAACAGAATGATTACTGAACTCTGCACACAGTTCAAGATCAAACATCATAATTCATCTCCATATCGACCAAAGATGAATGGCACGGTGGAAGCTGCCAACAAGAAAATCAAGAAGATCATACAAAAGATGACAGTAACCTACAAAGACTGGCATGAGATGTTACCTTTTGCTCTTCATGGTTATCGCACATCAGCGTGTACTTCAACAAGGGCAACTCCATTTTCCTTAGTCTATGGTATGGAGGCAGTTCTTCCAATTGAAATTCAGATTCCTTCCCTAAGGATTATGAAAGAAGTTGATCTAGACGAAGACGATTGGATTCAGACTCGGTTGGACCAGATAAACTTGATTGATGAAAAGAGACTCGCAGCTATTTGTCACGGTCAGTTGTATCAGAAGCGTATGATCAAAGCCTTCAACAAGAAAGTCAAAAGTCAGGCATATCAAACCGGTGATTTAGTTGTAAAACGCATCATCCTACCACAAAGTGACCCCAGGGGAAAGTGGACTCCCACTTATGAGGGACTGTTTGTAATCAAGAAAGTATTCTCTGACGGAGCCATGTTGCTTACCACTATGGACGGCGAGGATTTCCCACACCCTGTAAATGCGGACATAGTCAAAAAGTACTTCGCTTAAAGAAAAGCTCGCTAAGTTGAAAACCTGAAAGGGCGACTTAGGCAAAAATGAGCGTCTCGGTGGACTAAAAACCTGAAAGGGCGATCCAGGCAAAAATTAGAGACTAAAAAAATAATTATCCCGGTAGGCTGAAAACCTGAAAAGGCATCCTAGGAAAAAGTTAGGGAATAAAGCGTACGACTATGTCCCGTTTAGCTACCTACTCACCTTCAAGGTTCAACACATCAAAGGCACCGATCAGTCCAATCACTTTCTTCCAACAAGTGAGGGATGAGATACTCAAAGACAGATTGGCAATAGCATAATTGAAACTTGACTAGATTGTTTTCACATAGCTATTTCTCTTTATAAGTACTTTTCAAAGTTTTATGACAATTTCCTACTACTAGGATTTTTGTCTCCTTGTACTAATCCGCCTATTATGGCTCTTTTTCAAAAATCAATGCAGCTCATGCTCAAAATCAACGTTTTCACTTTTTCTGTTTTGAATATGTAAACGTCCCAATGATAATTTTGAATGATCATATGCATTTGAATATGACTGATGTTTATAAGAAAAACAGGAATAGCATTCAGGTAGTGTTCCAATCATCTGGACATCATCCCGAAACCAGTTTCAGAGGAAAATTCCCCAACAGAGACGTATTTCTCAGCAAATCCCTCTATGAGGTTTTTCTCTCCAACAAAATGATTCGAGAAATCTTATTCCCCAGCAGGGCTGTTCAAGATCACTATCCCCAGAAGGTGTGGTCTCCACACCAAGGCTTGGTCAAATAGTGCATCGGAGGATTATGCATCTTTTTCATTCCCATTCAAGGGGCATCAAAATCAGAACTTTCAAAATTACCTTCATCCCCAAGCGGTAATCAAAGATCCCTCAACAGAGTATTCTGGTCCGTGAGGAATTTCCCCATCCGAGTACACTCGAACAAGATAGCAAAAATCATCAACGATCACAATGCTTTCGTTTCCAAAATAACAAGCAGGGATTTATTTTCCCAACCAGAAGTTTGATACGCTCTAAATTGCATAAGTCATACATCATACGCGTATTCATACACAACATATAATGTTTCATGACAAACACATACATAACATGCATGTTTCTCATTTATTTTGAGAATCTCGACATATACATTACATGCATCATGACATTGCATGTCACTAACTTGATTTTTTCAGGTGGACGAATATCCTTAGCAGATTTGTTCTCAATCACATACTGTGTTCCTCTGGTTTCTATTCAAACAAACATTCCTCTCAGATATAATCAAGCCAAAGATTCATTCTGAAGAGATCTCTCTTTTCAAAACTTCTATCAACTCAAAAAAACAAGCAACATAGATCTAAGTCGATACCTTGGACGGTTCCTTAAAGATCTACCATCAAAGATCTAAACCGGAAACCTCAGACGGTTCCACAATGATCTACCATCAGACCTAAGTTGATACCTCAGACAGTTCCACAATGATCTACCATCAGATCTAAGTCGATACCTCAGACGGTTCCACTACGATCAATCTTCAAAGATCTAAAGCTGATACCTCAGACGGTTCCTCATATATCAACTTTCAAAATCTAAAACGGAAACTTTGGACAGTTCCGTAACGATCAGCCTCCCAGACTTAAAGCGGTAACCTTGGACGGTTCCGAAATGGTCAACACAGAGGTTTATTAGCCTTTCTAGGTAGTCTTTTCTAAGACGTTTATTAGCCTTTCTAGGTAGTCTTTTCTAAGACATTTATCAACCTCTCTAGGTAGTCTTTTCTAAGACATTTATCAACCTTTCTAGGTAGTCTTTTCTAAGGCGTTTATCAACCTTTCTAGGTAGTCTTTTCTAAGACGTTTATCAACCTTTCTAGGTAGTCTTTTCTAAGACGTTTATCAACCTTTCTAGGTGGTCTTTTCTAAGACGTTTATCAACCTTTCTAGGTGGTCTTTTCTAAGACGTTTATCAACCTTTCTAGGTAGTCTTTTCTAAGACGTTTATCAACCTTTCTGGGTAATATTTTCTAATACGTCTATCAACCTTGCTAGATCAGTCTTGCTTAAGACATATCATATCCTTTCTAGGAGTCTTTATAGGCCAGTCTTGTTTAAGACATGTCATACCTTTCCAGGTTATTTTTGCTCAAAGACGTATCATAGGCTTTCTCGGTAGTCTTCTCTAAGACATACCTCCACCTTTTTAGGAAATCTTCCATATCCAATCTTTTCTAAGATGTTTATTTTCCTTTGAAGGAGTTTCTCAGTTAATCTTCTACAAGACATTTCTTCCCGAGCTTTGTTTAAAGCCTAAATCTCCTTTACATCAGTCAATGATCTACCCTATTGAGGAACCTCTTCAGGTAGTCTTCTATAAGACATTGCTTCATTTTGATGAATCTCTCTCATTCAGATACAATCAATGTATATGACTCAGTCTGAAAAGCGTCTGCTTTAGACAATACTCTGTCAACACCATTATGGCATATGCAAGCCCATATCAGACAACTTCCTGTTAAAATCTTGGTGGCATCTGTAAGCCCATCCCCGTTAAAAGTCCCTGCCTCTGCAAGGGCAAATTTCTGGGTATTCTAGTGTTCAATCCTCTTCCATCTTCAGATTCCGACTGGCACACAAACCACTCTACATCCTCAGATTTAAGAAGATTGAACAGGGGCTGCTGTCATACCCCAAAATTTGCCCATCATATTTTGACTTACATGCACAAGGCTACACAAGAATTGGGCATGCTCATCCTTCTCCTAAGCAAAAGGGCCCCAATTAGGGTTTTGTTTCTTCTCAATGAAAAGAGATTTTTAACACCTCAAGTGGACTTCATGGTTTCCCATATGCTTCAAAGGATCCCTATGCCATGTTTCAAGCCCTGATTCATAAGATTGCTCAATCAACCGCTCAAACGATCAACAGTCGACTATCCTTGATCTAGAAGTCAACTATGGTCAAAGTTCAGTCAAAACTCCCGATTTTAGGGCAACATCAACATTTCTATGTTATATTCATCATTTAATCAAAATTTGATCCTGATTCATCAAGAAAAAGGTCCAAAATCATCAAAGGAAGAAGTTACTAAATTAGGGTTTTAAGGAGAAAGTCAACTGAACTTTGACCGATCATAACTCTCACATGGTTCATCAAAAATTTACCAACCAAAGCCTATTCTCAAGGAAATTTCATTTTCTACAACTTTGATGTTGGGTCTAAAGTCAAGAAATGCACCAGTTGGATGATACAAGCTAATACATTATAGGTCCTTTTGAAAGTCAACAAAAAAGACATTTTTTCTCAAAGGATGGTAAATGAACATGGTAAGTTCAATGAAGGTGAAACCAAAAGTATATTTTAGAAGACTCTTTGAGCTTTCTAAAATGTACAAGAACACCTTCATATGATAAAAAATGAGGGAGATATGATTGGTACAAGATGGTCGATTTTCAAGAAAGGCGTGAGAACCTAAGTGACAAAATCCATATTTTTGAGTAATGGGCCATAGTCCTTGCACCATCCACGAAATTCCAAGTTTATCAAAGGCCCATTTGTCATTAGTTTATTTATTTTATGATTTTATTTATTTATTTTTGGATTTATTCATTTAAATTCACTATAAATCAAATAAAAATCAAAATAAATAAAATCAAATCACACCAAAACTTTCCATTCATGTAAACATGTCCCAATACATTCCATGATCCCATAACACGTGAAAAAAGGTTGGAAAATAGTTTTTAAACCAAAAAAGAAAGTTTTCATGTACAATTAAAACAAAATATTTTTTCAATCAATTGGCTTGATCCCTCTCCAATATTTTCTACCCTAATTCATGACATATATATTCACACACTTTGCAGCCTCCACGACCACGAACCCTAAGCCTTGAAGCTGCCTCAAAATACTCTCAAAAATATCAAAAAAAAAAAGAATAATCGTATTCTTTGATTCAGCCATCCTCCACTCAAACCAAGCATCCAGATTAACTCCTTATCGTCCAAAGGGTAAGAACAAAGCCTTAAGCATGCTCCATGGTGTTCTAAACACGTTGCTCCATGATCATATTTATCCATGCATATTTCTTTGTTACACCATGCGTTATTGATAAGTGCCAAAATGTTGTTATTTTGAGTATATAATTGTGGCACTTATCGATTCTATTCATTCCGTTTTTGTATAAAAATCCCCACTTTTGTGTATATATTCACATTATTTAGTTTTCATATGTTTTATATACCGTTTAATAGTTTTTCCTTTGTTTTTATAGGTATTCATGCTTATTGGAGCCTCGAGGAATAAAGTGTCGAAGGCACGGCTCCGATTGCGCGATTTTGGATCAAATAAGCAAGTTTTGTGCAGCAAGCGCCGCTGAGCGGCGTGTAAGCGCGCTTTCCAGGGGCGAGCCAATTTTCCATGGCCGCTAAGCGGTGGTTCTGGCCGCTAAGCGGAGGCCTGTTTACTGTTGTAGATATTTTGTGAATACGTGTAGCCCGCTAAGCGAGATGCAGGCCGCTAAGCGGCCGTAGCAGAACTTGCCTTTATATTTCTTTCATTTGAACATTTCTAGGTTATGGTTTTGGGAAAGTTTTAGTTCCAACTCCATCATTTTCATTCTTAGATTAGGATTAGCTTAGAAAACAACACCGGGTCATGCACTTGGAAGATCGGAGGTGGATTTCTCATCAACCGGAGCTGACAACCCGCGAGATGTTTGGTTTATCTTCTCTATTCTTTGTGTATTTCTTTTGTGTTGGGTTTGTTTGTATATTTACTTGAATCTTATGTATATTTACCGATTTACCGATTATAAAGTTATATTTAACTTCTTTACAAATCTATGTTGATTATTGTTCTGGATTTTTGCTCTATGCTGGGGATTTGGGTTGCTTTAGAGATAAACTTCTTGAATCCTTATCTAGGATGATATTCTGTTGGTTCTGAACTCTAGAGATAGATTTAGAGCTAGCATTCACCGATAGTATCTGTACTTAATGCTTTCGTGTTTGAGCGGCGCGCGAGAGATCGCCGACGCGAGAATACGGATGTTCTCGCGACTTTGCGTTAGAGATAACCTTAGTTGTGAGATTATCTCGTTTGTGCTCCAGAGATGGACGCTTATGTGAGAGATACGTGATAACATAGATGAGTATCGTAAGTTGAGTATAACGGGTCGGTAAGTGTATGTTTGTGAAGAGTGAATATATTTACATTCCTGATAAGTTATTTCTCTTCTAAGAATGTGTTTGTTATTCTTTCCTGTGTATATCTTTGTTTACTTTTGTCCATTCAATCCCGAGCTCGAAACCATAGAAACTGTTGAATGGCATCTTCCATCTCTGTGGACGATAATTCCCGGATCAATATTTCCAAATCTTTTCTTTTGTTGCTTGCCCTATACTGCATTCAACAGTTATACTGTGTTTTAATCGAAACTAACTACATATTCGAGTTCTGTATGCAGTATGGGAAAGGTTTGAACCATAGCCATGAAGTTTTAACGCATAGAACACGGATTGCCATGTTTAGGGCAAACGAATTCACCCTTTCGTTTCCTTAGATGCAATCGTTTTTTGGCCAAAATAATGACGCCAATCGATTCGTGAGGCCTTGTTTAGCATATCTGGGTTATCTTTGCTTTTGTTCACGTCGCTTTTTACAGGTTTTAGCATTCGAAGGTTTTATCGCAATAAAATCCGCAGCTGAATTCATAGCCAAATCCGCAGGAGAAAATGAAGAAGATGATGATGTGGAGCTTTGATTATTGACCGCTTGCGTGTCGCAGTAGTACTCGCCGGTCAAACAAAATACTCTCTCTCTCTCGCTATTGATTGGCTGTGTAGTATGCAGCGCTGACTTTTCTGTTTACCACGCACTACTTAATATTTAATTGTTTGCAGCGATTCCAATGATGAATCAAGCGAATGGCACAGTTGGCTGGGAGAAGAGATCCGTGACCTCTTGAACCTGGGTTCAAACCCTGGTTTTGCTACTTTTTTTAGTTTGATTTGTTCTTCTCATTTTTTCTTTCCATGTTTTTTTTATTTTAATTTCTAATCACCCATAAAAATCACAAAAAATAAGAACATGACAAATTAACCAACCAACCTTTCTTTTTTTTACATAATTTTATTTATTTCTTTTTGATAATATAATTAAATCAAGTTCTTAATTAGTTTTTTTTTAATAATAAAAAGGCAAAATACCCTTTTTGGTCCCTTAAGTATACTCCAAGGTCCATTCTGGTCCCTTACCTCTAAAAAGTGTCAAAGTGATCCTTTAATTGTCCAAAAAGGACCACGTTTGTCCTTTCTGTCAGCTCCGTTAGTCAAAGTCAAAGGAAAGGCATGGGTGGCATACATGTGGCATTTACGTTTTTATCTTTATTGCCAGGTGGTTTATTTTAATTGCCAGATGTGTAAATCAGCAATTGACATAAAATAGAAAGGAAAATGAAATAGAAACCTCATTGTCTCTTCGTTGGTTCTTGAAGGAAACCCTAGCGCAGCTGCCATTGACGAAACTCCAATCTCTAGTTGATGCGAACGAGAACGAAGACGACATTCAAGGTGAAAGCAAAGACGAAGACGACATCAGAGGTAAGTTTCTGCATCTCTGTGGCTGGTACTCTATTATGGTTTTAATTCCATGTTTCTGAAGTTTATATCGTGCGCTTCTATTTAGGGTTTCGTTTGAAATGGACGAGTATCTAATCATTACAATCCACCATAGTGGTGAATTTGCGAGTGAGGACTTGAGCGTTTACGTAGGAGGTCAGATTGCTAAACTGAGGGTAGATGCTGATAAGTGGAGTTTTTTTGAGCTGTTAGGTAGTATCAAGGAACTAGGTTATCGAGCCATAGAAAACATATATTATAAGGATCCAACTGGTGGGATGAATATATTGGTAGATGACAGAGGGGCATTAGAGATTGCTGATTTATATAGGGTTCATCTTAGTGTTGAGGTCTTTATTAAGCACGCATTGTCCCAGGCTGTTTTTGCTGATGAAGCTGAAGTTGTGTTAGATGATATTCCACTTAATGAAATGCCACCTAATGAGATAGTAGATGAGGTAGCAGTAGAGATTGAGGAAATATTGAAGGAATTTGATGAGAGGGCCAATGATTCTGCACAGGATGATGTGAGGAGTACTGATGTAACACAAGATGGTGAGAGGGCCAATGATGTAGCACAGGATGATGTGAGGACTAATGATGTAACACAAGATGGTGAGAGGGCCAATGATGTAGCACAGGATGATGTGAGGACTAATGATGTAACACAAGATGATGAGAGGGCCAGAGATGTAGCACAAGATGATGTAAGTGCAGTTGGAGCTGGTAATGGACTTGTGGGTGGTGAGGTTGATGATGATTTAAGACTGACTGATGATAGTTCTGATGATAGCAACTTCGAGTATGATAGTGCAATGGAGATAGTATTTGATGATGATTCTGATGAGTATAGTACTGAACTGGAAGAGGAGGATGGAATGGACTGTGATATTGAAGATAATGAACAAATGAAAAGTAAAAAAGGAAAACAAATGTCTGATGAAAACAAAGAAGATAGTAAAGGGAGTGATAATGATAGTGAGGATCTTGGAAGTGATTGTGATAGTGATGATAGCAGTAGGGCTAGGAGAAAGAAGTATCCAATTTTTAAGCTTTTAAAGGATATGTCCAATTACAGATGGGAAGTGGGAACATATTTTACTACAAAGGAAGATTTCAAGGAGGCAATTGTTACTTATGCAGTCCATTCTGGCAGAGATTTAAGGTTCACTAAGAATGACAAGATAAGGGTTAGGGTCAGGTGTAAGGATGGATGTGAATGGGAATCTTACTGTGCTAAGTTGCCTACTGAGGATTCATGGCAACTAAGGAAAGTAGTTGACACCCATAGCTGTAGTAGAGAGTATCATGTAAAGTTACTGAAGACAAAATGGTTGAGCAAGAGGTTACAGAATTCACTTAAAACAAACCCTAGACTGAAGCTGAAGGACATTAAGGAAAAGGTTCAGAAGAAGTGGAATGTTGGGGTCAACAAAACCAAGGCTATAAGGGCTAGGTTTGCAGCCAGAGACATGGTTGATGGGTCATTTCTAGGGGATTATACAAGGGTGTATGACTATGCACATGAGTTACTAAGATCTAACCCAGGTTCAACTGTTAAGGTTTGTGTCCAGCCTGCACAAGAAGGTTCAACTGTTGAGAATTTACATTTCAAGAGGTTGTACATATGCTTGGCAGCTTGTAAGGAGAGCTTCAAGTGGAGCAGACATTTCATAGGACTTGATGGATGTTTTTTGAAAGGCTTATGTGGAGGTCAAATACTTGCAGCTATTGGCAGAGATCCCAATGATCAAATGCTACCAATAGCATTTGCAGTTGTTGAAAGTGAAAACAAGGATAGCTGGACATGGTTCTTGGAGCTTCTTATTGATGATCTTGGTGGGAGGGAAGAGTGCCTCACATACACTTTCATTTCTGATCAACAAAAGGTATGACATTTTCATTTTACATTTTCATTTCTGATCAACAAAAATGTATGACACTTTCATTTTTTATGACTTAGGGTTTATTGCCTGCAATGGAGGAACTTCTTCCAAGAGTTGAACAGAGATTTTGTGTTAGGCATCTATACAACAATTTTAGGAAGAGGTTTGCTGGAAAAAAACTAAAGGAGATTATATGGAAAGCAGCCAAGTCAACTTACTACCAAGCTTGGGAGAGAGAGATGAAAGTAATGAAAGAGGTCAATGTAGAAGCATACAAGCACATGATGAGCACTCCTCCAAGATTTTGGAGTAGATCATACTTCAAAACTCATAACAAGTGTGATGCTGTACTGAACAATATGTCAGAAGCCTTTAATAGTGTCATATTGGAGTCAAGGGCAAAACCATTGATCACCATGGTGGAAGAGATTAGGGTATACATGATGGAAAGGTGGGCAACAAACAGGATGAGGTTTCAAAAATTAGAAGATGTTGATGTGTTACCAAACATTAAAAAGAAGATTGAAAAAACAAGTTCATACACAAATATGTGGCTTGTAAGGTAAATTCTGATTTCATTCTGATTTGAATTCTGATTTGTTAAATTCTGATTTGTTAAAGTCTGATTTGTTAAAGTCTGATTTCAATCTTGTTTGTTGAGTTTATATTGAAATAAGTTCTGAAGTAATACTGAAATAAATGCTGACTTTATTCTGATATAAATTCTGATTTTTAGGATGTCTGATGAGTTTATATTTGAAGTGAGGAATTTGGAAAACAATGCTGAAAAATTTACAGTCAATCTGAAAGATAGGACTTGTTCATGTAGAAGGTGGGAGTTGACAGGCCTCCCCTGTGTTCATTCACTATCAGCAATCAAAAGCAGGAACCAAAAGATTGATGATTATGTCCCTGAGTATTACAGGAAATCAAGATATATGCAAGTGTACCAGCCAGTTATTTTTCCAGTCAATGGCTCAAACCTATGGGAGAGGACAGAGTACCCTGATGTTCTGCCACCCAAATTTAGGAAAATGCCAGGAAGACCCAAAAAAAGGAGGAATTTGGAACAAGGTGAACTGGATGGCACAGATAGAAAGATGAGAAGAACTGGCTTCATTGTGAAGTGCAGTAGATGCAAGAAACAAGGACACAACAAACTTACTTGCAAGGTACCATCAACTACTGCACAAGCAGCTCCATCACAAGCAACTCCATCTCAGACTACTTCTGTACAAGTATCCCAAACAGCTTCTTCAGCTCCATCACAGTCATCTCAATCAGCTCCTTCACAATCATCTCAAGCAGCTCCATCACAATCATCCCAAGCTCAGAAGACTACTCCAAAATCAGCCAAGAAGACTACTCCTAAAGCAAAGAAGTTGGCAGTTAGAAGGCCAAATGCCCCTTTTATCCCACCTGGTCCAACCACAAGGCTGACTGCTGCAAAAATAGCTATAGGTCCAACAACAAGGAGGACAACACCTACTAAAAGGGCCACACCAAAATGGAAACCATAGTCTCTTTATTTTATGTAGTGTTTTGGATTTTTAGACATCAGTTTGAATATTTTGTAATGTGTCTGAATATTTTGTGTTTTTAGAACCTGGTATGCAGTATTTTGGCCAAGTAATTTTGTGCTTTTGAACATGTGATTTCTGATGGCAAGGTTAATGTTAAAGTTAATGCAATATTTTGGCCTATAATTTTTGCCTTTTTCTGTCTTATGAATATTAGTGGTTTGTGTCCTTTAGCAAAAGTCAATACATACTTAGCAGTGTGTAACAAATCATAACATTACAACACTAACCCATAACATAATTTTTGCCATTGATCACTTTAAAACATTACAACACTAAACCATAACATTACAAATGACCAACACTAAAATTCGATACATGAATAAATATCAAATTCAGTACATACTAATTCATAACCTTACAACATACTAATACAGACTTTTCCAAATAACCAACACTAAAATAACACAGAAAAGCCTTTTCCAATTTTTCTCAGAATTCATCATCTTCTTCAACTCTCTTGTCTTTTGTTTTAGTCTGTCATTTGTTGCCTTAAGAGTTACCAACTCCATTTTTGTTGCATCAAGTTCAATTTGAATCTTCTCCATCCTACTATTCTGCATCTTCATATACTGGTCTTTCTCATCCATCACATCATCAAAAAACCATTGAAAATAGCCACACCCTGTTTGGGTTGAACCCTGTGAAATTCAAAATACCAATCATTCGAACCCTGCTAAGGCAATAAATGACATGAACAAACAAGTGAAGTTCGTTTTTACCTTGTAATTACGACAGCCCCAGAATTGCTTCCCGAAATTCGTGCTTGTTGAAGCCCTACGAAGCAAAGCTATCTCTCCACACCCACATACGGGTCTCCATCTCAAGTTTGCAGCAAAACCATCATTCTTCGTGTTAGATTCGTATGAACATGGCCCTGCGATTGATGATGATGTCTGCTTCATTGGAAACTGGTGAACCCTAGAATTTGGGGAAGAAAGGAGGCAAACGATGAACCCTAGAATTTGGGGAAGAAATTCTGGGAACGATGAAGAAGAGAACGTTGAAGAACGATGAAGAAGAGAACGTTTATATCATTCCACGTCACCTGCCACGTATACAGACCTAACGTCCGTTTGTGCCATTTGGACAGAAAGGACAAACGTGGTCCTTTTTGGACAATTAAAGGATCACTTTGACACTTTTTAGAGATAAGGGACCAGAATGGACCTTGGGGTATAATTAAGGGACCAAAAAGGGTATTTTGCCTAATAAAAACAACTAGTGTAAATTAAGTCTTAATTTTTTATTTTTTTAAAATATAACTTCTATTTAGAATTTATTTGATTTAACAGGATTTAGTTTAGTTAACCATTTAAGTAATTTAACAATTAATTTAGGTTTTTTTTAAGTAATCATAATTTATTTTAATTTGCTCATTAAACCATCAAATCATTTTAATCATTTCCGATTTCTTCTCTCATCTCAAAAATCCCGTGTATGGCGCATGTTCGATTTCTTCTCGCATGTTTGATTTAACTTCTGCACTTTTAAATTCTTGTATTTTATTGTATATATACTGCTTAGATGTATGCTAATTAGGGTGTGTATGGCAAGACTAAAAAAACAAATCGTAGTTAACTTTAACTCAAGATTGAATATAATCGAATCCAACACACTTGCACGCACTCACCCTTAGGGTACGCCCCTCTTGGTTGCCTTTCGAAATAAGGTCGTGTCCCTCGAATGTAGAGGTATCCTTTAGCAAAGTCCCTCGATTTAAAATCATTGTAAAGATCATAAGTCCCTCGATGACCCGCGATGTTGCCTACGATAATATGATCTAGTCCCTCGAATGGTTACCTACGAAACAATGATAGTCCCTTCGAATATTGCTAAAGGTACTTCTACTTGTTGCCTTCAAACGACCTCGATGACCCTTCGATGACCCGCACGTCCAATATAACAGGGACTGCCTACTCCTATATAGTATGGATAGTCCTGGGAACTTTAAAAATTACAGGAAAAGACCAATTAATTAGGGTAGTTCTCTTAACCTGCCTAGCTCAATAAAAGACATCTTTTCACTACTATTTCGAAAAACTAAGGCTACGCATTTACGCTAAAATCCTTATACTTCTTTTCAACTCAAAACAAACAAAACATGAGCTAAGCAAGTTAAGAGCCCGTAGATAACTACGGATGAAAAGGGTGCTTGCACCTTCCCTTTTCATAACTTACCCCCCGAGCCCATTTTCTTTAAAAAAAAAAAGGTCTTTTTCTGTACTTTTTACCTTTCCTAACGTTGGACAAAATAAAAGTCGGTGGCGACTCATGCTCACCGCAACATTGTTGCATTTTAAAAGTAAAAGTCAGTTCACCGAGTTACAGAACTGGCGACTCTGCTGGGGAGTCTTTAAGAGGGGTTTACCTTAGGGCTTAGTTCATTATAAATGTTTTTAATTGTTTGTTTGTATGCTTTATTTTTAAGGGAATTGCTTGGGTTTGTTATTGTGTGAAAGGTCCTACACCCGGATCTAGTGTACCTTAAGTATGTGGCATGAGACCAGGGAGGTTGTACGACATGTATCGTTATGGTTGAACTGGTGGCCACCGTTAGTGGGACGCTTTGGTTTGTCCTGATGGCCCTTGAATATGATCGAGGAGACATTTGGCTACCGCGTGGTGTCATAAGCACTGATTCGCCCTTAGAACCCTAGTTGAACTTGACTTTGGCCTATAGGAAGTAGCGAGATAGCTGGCTTTGGATTCCTGACTGAAGCCGGTTGATACTCGATGCTACACTCATTGAGATTGGACTCTAGGGATGCTTTTGGCTGGCCGATCGAGTGCCATGTTGAGACAATGCCCGCGAGAAAGATCGGGGATATGAGCACCATAGAACCCGGTTACTATTCTAGGACAGGTTGAACCAACTTAACTTCAGTGGGGAGGGTACTTACCTACGAACTTCACACAAGCCTTTAAACCTAAGGACACTTGCGTGACTTGTCTGTGCTTTCCACTAACCCTTCGGCTTTCATGCAGGTTTTTCTTGTGGGACTCACTCGTTTATACCATCTCACGCTTTGCCTGATGCATTGCATAACATCATGACATCATGACATCATAAGCATAACATGATTTAACTAACCCTTTCAAGGATCTTAGGGATTTAGGGCGCACAATTTTAGGTACTCTTATCAAGGACCGAATTCCTAATCAAGGGGCAAGAGGATTTATTTTCCTCTGGCCACATACCTTCCGATTCAGAGACTCAGTACCTATCAAGGGGCAAGAGGATTTATTTTCCTCTAGCCATGCACCTTCAAAATCAAAAGCTCCCGAATCAGAGGCGATGACCCACTCGATATGGTGAGCTTGATTCCCAAAGAAGAACATCCAAAAATCAGAGTTCTTCAAACGAAGAAGCGACCAAATCATTTTTGACGTTGCTAACTAAATTTCCAGAGATCCTTGAAAATATTGCATCTGCATTCATAACATTGCATCACAGGTTCCCACCACAAGTTTCTCACCTCCTCGCTGTTTATTTCAGCATCATGAATCTCGAGCATTCAGTCAAAGACCTTCAAGCTCAGAACGCCCAATTTCAAGATCTGATCCTGAACTTGTCCAAGGGGCAAGATGAACTGAAAGCACTCCTTACCAAGAATAAGAAAAAGAAAGGCAAGAAGACTCTAGGGAAAGGCTTAGACCGATCTTGCAACTCAGGGATGCCGAAGCCTCTGAAGACAGTGACGAGGATGAGCAAGATGATGCAAAAAGTAACCATGATTCCGCCAAACCCTCTGAAGAAGAATAGGACTATCACCATGAGGATGAACATCCTGATGACAAATACAAGTTGCTGGAGGAGCGTATGAAATCCATGGAAATTCAGAAGGTACCTGGACTGGATTTTGAAGATCTAGGACTCATCTCTGGAGTTGTTATACCTCCGAAATTCAAAACTCCAATTTTTGCAAAATACGATGGAGTCTCTTGTCCTAAGCTGCACTTGAAATCATATGTGAGGAAGATTCAACCTCATACTGCTGATAAGAAGCTATGGACCCACTTTTTCCAAGAGAGTTTGTCTGGAACTCAACTCGAATGGTACTATCAACTAGAAAGTACCAACATCCGTACCTGGGAAGATTTGGTTGTTGCTTTCTACCAGCAATACCAATACAATGCTGACCTCGCACCAACTCGCATGCAACTACAAAGCATGTCTATGGGACCCAAGGAAAGCTTCAAGGAGTATGCTAAAAAATGGAGAGATCTAGCTGGAAGAGTGAAACCCTCCTTGACTGACAGAGAATTGGTCGATATGTTCATGAATACACTGACTGGTCCTTTCTACAGCCATTTACTTGGAAGCTCCTCGTCTGGTTTCACCGACCTCATACTGACTGGAGAACATGTTGAAAGTGGTTTCCGAAGCGGAAAAATTCAGGTGGCTACTTCTTCTGGTACTATTAAAAAGCCATACGATGGGAGGAATGAATCTAACACTGTTGGGGCAGTCCTGGTCTCTAGTCAGGCACCAACACAATAACCACTGAAAGATCAGCGTAAGCAACAAGGTGGCCAACATACTTGGAAATCCAAACCCAAGAGGTCATTCACTCCACTGCATATGCCATTGTCTCAAGCTTTGCAACATCTTCTCAATCAGAGCCTGATAACTTTGCTGCCTCCATACTCAGCTACAGCAAATCCTGCTCCTGGGTACAAGCACAATTCAAGATGTGCTTATCATTCAAACAGTCCTGGTTATGATACAGAAGATTGTGGGCCGTTGAAGCATAAAATTCAAGACTTGATTGATGAAGGAGTTATTGAATTCGGCCAGCCAGAAGAGCCTCATAAATTCTAATGCATTGATATCTAGACAGATGGCTTTTTTTTAGATCATTAGTTTATTTGTATTCGCAATTTCTTTCCCGTTTGTTTAAAGATTCGTCTTATGTCAGGCTCTATTTATTTTATAATAATCATTAATGCATTGCATATGTTTGTCTTGACTTATTTCGTACCGTTATTTCAAAACTTTGTTTTACTGGATTTTCTTTATGATATTCAACTCTCGCTAAAGCTGTGAACCTTTTGAGGGAGGATGACGAAAACGATACCGCAACCTCACACAGTATGCTTTTGAGCGGACTATGCTGATGATGTACAGGCATTGTTTCAATTCCCAAACAGTGGAGATATAAGGATGTTAATCCCTAGTCAACCCCTTTGAGCCTAAGGCGTAGGAGTTTTCTTTCTTGTACAAATTAAGACCCTTAATAATAACCTGGGGCAGGGTAGTTACTCAGTTAATTCAATTATGCTGGTAATTCTTTTACAAGATCGGTGGTGAGTTCTTATAATCACTAAAAACTAGGCAGTCAATATCCATCAAAAGAAAGATGATTAAGTCAAAACCTATGAAGTCGACTTAGTGAAAAGAGAAACATCCCGCTGACTGTAACTCCAAATAAACAGTCAGGCAAAAATTAGGGATAACCAAAGTCAAAAAGAGGTCACTACAAATCCTCGACAAGAATATTACAAGAAAAAGGAGATAGATGACTGCCTTTTAAATAAACTTCAGGTTTTCGAATCTTCACCGATGTCAATGTTACAATTCCACAAGTCTTTTGGAGCACGAGCACACAATTAGCTGAGCATAGGACTGAAGAACATCACGAAGATTGGATGGGTACAAATATACTTCGAGCCATTATCCTTTCTTTCTTAAAACCGTGAACCAAGCCACGTTACAACCTTTGAAAGTCCTAACTGAAGCATGGTTAGTTCTAAAGCGTACTGTCACCAAAGGTATCCTGACTCCTTAAAGTTTACTATAAATCCTGAGTGGACATCATGTTTTTACAAATATCGTTTTCTTACATCTTTTGTTTTACTAAAAAACTTTTTAAACTTCAAGACAGACGTATGCATTACATTCATATGAGTGTCATTATAAAATAATTTTGTCTACATGATTTCAAATGTTTGGGCATCAGGAAGAATCTGCATGGGGCATGGCTAATGACTAAAGGACCTCCTGACAGATAAAGTTGCAGAGATGTCTCGCACGCCTGACTCTGTCTGCTAAAAGCTTGTATATACAAGGGGCATGACACATTATTATCCCACCTATCGGGGGCTATCGTGTCACGATTCATAAAATCTCTCAAAGATGCCGAGCAGTCAGAAAAAAGCTAATCCATCATTAGGGGCACGTTGCATCAGTCACAATTTTCAGCGAGAGCTGTTTAACTACTAGAATCAGACAATGTCAGTATCCGTCTCTCCTTCGAAGTTCAAATTCCAGTAATCTCAATCATCGAGTATACCAGGTTACTGAATCCAGGGGACGATAGACTCCCACATGCAAAGGGCCACATATGGTCAAGAAAATGTTTTTCAACAGCAAGTGACGAAATACCTGAAGACATGGGGCAATGAAAATTCGAAACCTCAGAGAATCTTCCCTACAGAGTTGTTTTCACAAAATATCCCCACAAAGTACTCCCCGAGAAGTTATCTTCCAAAAAATGTCTTCCCAACAGAGGCCTGTTTCCCCAACGGAGTTTACATCTTCGACATTGCCTGTTCTCCGACACAATCTTCTTCTCCGACATGGTTGACACTCACAGTTGAACTCGATCAGACAATATATAAGAAGGTTATTCTTCTCTCTTGTCCTGAGGATACATCAGGATCAGATCACTCAAGTTACTTTCATGCCCAAGCGAAGATCAAAAATCCCCAGCTGGATATCTTCAAACGGAAGACAGGAATTCTCAATACTCTTGTCATCATCTCCAACAGCATGCAGAGATTTATTTTCTCAACCAACAGTTGCTATACAAAGTTATCAATATGCTTCGACTATATAGTTTATCCTAGCATCATTCACATTACATACATAACATGCAACATTCTCGTTTATTTCGAGAACCTCATTACACAATGCATGCATCATGACATTGTATAAAACTAGTTTTGCCTTTTCAGGTCAATTCACAAATTAAAGAACTCTATCATTCAAATACGGTACAAAGACGATCGTGTCAACGATTCAATCTTAACGCTCATTCAAGACACAAATACAATTCAAAAGCTTCATTCTGGGTCTTTCCTCAAAGATAATTCAGAAACAATCAACGAAATTCTCATCCTTTCTAGGAGCCTTTCTAGGTAGTCTTTTCTAAGACGTTTATTAGCCTTTCTAGGTAGTCTTTTCTAAGACGTTTATTAGCCTTTCTAGGTAGTCTTTTCTAAGACGTTTATTAGCCTTTCTAGGTAGTCTTTTCTAAGACATTTATCAACCTCTCTAGGTAGTCTTTTCTAAGACATTTATCAACCTTTCTAGGTAGTCTTTTCTAAGGCGTTTATCAACCTTTCTAGGTAGTCTTTTCTAAGACGTTTATCAACCTTTCTAGGTAGTCTTTTCTAAGACGTTTATCAACCTTTCTAGGTGGTCTTTTCTAAGTCGTTTATCAACCTTTCTAGGTGGTCTTTTCTAAGACGTTTATCAACCTTTCTAGGTAGTCTTTTCTAAGACGTTTATCAACCTTTCTGGGTAATATTTTCTAAGACGTCTATCAACCTTGCTAGATCAGTCTTGCTTAAGACATATCATATCCTTTCTAGGAGTCTTTATAGGCCAGTCTTGTTTAAGACATGTCATACCTTTCTAGGTTATTTTTGCTCAAAGACGTATCATAGGCTTTCTCGGTAGTCTTCTCTAAGACATACCTCCACCTTTTTAGGAAATCTTCCTTATCCAATCTTTTCTAAGATGTTTATTTTCCTTTGAAGGAGTTTCTCAGTTAATCTTCTACAAGACATTTCTTCCCGAGCTTTGTTTAAAGCCTAAATCTCCTTTACATCAGTCAATGATCTACCCTATTGAGGAACCTCTTCAAGTAGTCTTCTATAAGACATTGCTTCATTTTGATGAATCTCTCTCATTCAGATACAATCAATGTATATGACTCAGTCTGAAAAGCGTCTGCTTTAGACAATACTCTGTCAACACCATTATGGCATATGCAAGCCCATATCAGACAACTTCCTGTTAAAATCTTGGTGGCATCTGTAAGCCCATCCCCGTTAAAAGTCCCTGCCTCTGCAAGGGCAAATTTCTGGCTATTCTAGTGTTCAATCCTCTTCCATCTTCAGATTCCGACTGGCACACAAACCACTCTACATCCTCAGATTTAAGAAGATTGAACAGGGGCTGCTGTCATACCCCAAAATTTGCCCATCATATTTTGACTTACATGCACAAGGCTACACAAGAATTGGGCATGCTCATCCTTCTCCTAAGCAAAAGGGCCCCAATTAGGGTTTTGTTTCTTCTCAATGAAAAGAGATTTTTGACACCTCAAGTGGACTTCATGGTTTCCCATATGCTTCAAAGGATCCCTATGCCAAGTTTCAAGCCCTGATTCATAAGATTGCTCAATCAACTGCTCAAACGATCAACAGTCGACTATCCTTGATCTAGAAGTCAACTATGGTCAAAGTTCAGTCAAAACTCCCGATTTTAGGGCAACATCAACATTTCTATGTTATATTCATCATTTGATCAAAATTTGATCCTGATTCATCAAGAAAAAGGTCCAAAATCATCAAAGGAAGAAGTTACTAAATTAGGGTTTTAAGGAGAAAGTCAACTGAACTTTGACCGATCATAACTCTCACATGGTTCATAAAAAATTTCCCAACCAAAGCCTATTCTCAAGGAAATTTCATTTTCTACAACTTTGATGTTGGGTCTAAAGTCAAGAAATGCACCAGTTGGATGATACAAGCTAATACATTATAGGTCCTTTTGAAAGTCAACAAAAAAGACGTTTTTTCTCAAAGGATGGTAAATGAACATGGTAAGTTCAATGAAGGTGAAACCAAAAGTATATTTTAGAAGACTCTTTGAGCTTTCTAAAATGTACAAGAACACCTTCATATGATAAAAAATGAGGGAGATATGATTGGTACAAGATGGTCGATTTTCAAGAAAGGCGTGAGAACCTAAGTGACAAAATCCATATTTTTGAGTAATGGGCCATAGTCCTTGCACCATCCACGAAATTCCAAGTTTATCAAAGGCCCATTTGTCATTAGTTTATTTATTTTATGATTTTATTTATTTATTTTTGGATTTATTCATTTAAATTCACTATAAATCAAATAAAAATCAAAATAAATAAAATCAAATTACACCAAAACTTTCCATTCATGTAAACATGTCCCAATACATTCCATGATCCCATAACACGTGAAAAAAGGTTGGAAAATAGTTTTTAAACCAAAAAAGAAAGTTTTCATGTACAATTAAAACAAAATATTTTTTCAATCAATTGGCTTGATCCCTCTCCAATATTTTCTACCCTAATTCATGACATATATATTCACACACTTTGCAGCCTCCACGACCACGAACCCTAAGCCTTGAAGCTGCCTCAAAATACTCTCAAAAATCTCAAAAAAAAAAGAATAATCGTATTCTTTGATTCAGCCATCCTCCACTCAAACCAAGCATCCAGATTAACTCCTTATCGTCCAAAGGGTAAGAACAAAGCCTTAAGCATGCTCCATGGTGTTCTAAACACGTTGCTCCATGATCATATTTATCCATGCATATTTCTTTGTTACACCATGCGTTATACTGTGTTTTAATCGAAACTAACTACATATTCGAGTTCTGTATGCAGTATGGGAAAGGTTTGAACCATAGCCATGAAGTTTTAACGCATAGAACACGGATTGCCATGTTTAGGGCAAACGAATTCACCCTTTCGTTTCCTTAGATGCAATCGTTTTTTGGCCAAAATAATGACGCCAATCGATTCGTGAGGCCTTGTTTAGCATATCTGGGTTATCTTTGCTTTTGTTCACGTCGCTTTTTACAGGTTTTAGCATTCGAAGGTTTTATCGCAACAAAATCCGCAGCTGAATTCATAGCCAAATCCGCAGGAGAAAATGAAGAAGATGATGATGTGGAGCTTTGATTATTGACCGCTTGCGTGTCGCAGTAGTACTCGCCGGTCAAACAAAATACTCTCTCTCTCTCGCTATTGATTGGCTGTGTAGTATGCAGCGCTGACTTTTCTGTTTACCACGCACTACTTAATATTTAATTGTTTGCAGCGATTCCAATGATGAATCAAGCGAATGGCACAGTTGGCTGGTAGAAGAGATCCGTGACCTCTTGAACCTGGGTTCAAACCCTGGTTTTGCTACTTTTTTTAGTTTGATTTGTTCTTCTCATTTTTTCTTTCCATGTTTTTTTTATTTTAATTTCTAATCACCCATAAAAATCACAAAAAATAAGAACATGACAAATTAACCAACCAACCTTTCTTTTTTTTACATAATTTTATTTATTTCTTTTTGATAATATAATTAAATCAAGTTCTTAATTAGTTTTTTTTAATAATAAAAACAACTAGTGTAAATTAAGTCTTAATTTTTTAGTTTTTTAAAATATAACTTCTATTTAGAATTTATTTGATTTAACAGGATTTAGTTTAGTTAACCATTTAAGTAATTTAACAATTAATTTAGGTTTTTTTTTAAGTAATCATAATTTATTTTAATTTGCTAATTAAACCATCAAATCATTTTAATCATTTCTGATTTCTTCTCTCATCTCAAAAATCCCGTGTATGGCGCATGTTTGATTTAACTTATTTTTTTTATTTAAGATATTAGAATGTACATAGGTAAAAAAATGTAAGATCATATTGAATATCTTTATGTTTCTGCACTTTTAAATTCTCGTATTTTATTGTATATATACTGCTTAGATGTATGCTAATTAGGGTGTGTATGGCAAGACTAAAAAAACAAATCGTAGTTAACTTTAACTCAAGATTGAATATAATCGAATCCAACACACTTGCACGCACTCACCCTTAGGGTACGCCCCTCTTGGTTGCCTTTCGAAATAAGGTCGTGTCCCTCGAATGTAGAGGTATCCTTTAGCAAAGTCCCTCGATTTAAAATCATTGTAAAGATCATAAGTCCCTCGACGACCCGCGATGTTGCCTACGATAATATGATCTAGTCCCTCGAATGGTTGCCTACGAAACAATGATAGTCCCTTCGAATATTGCTAAAGGTACTTCTACTTGTTGCCTTCAAACGACCTCGATGACCCTTCGATGACCCGCACGTCCAATATAACAGGGACTGCCTACTCCTATATAGTATGGATAGTCCTGGGAACTTTAAAAATTACAGGAAAAGACCAATTAATTAGGGTAGTTCTCTTAACCTGCCTAGCTCAATAAAAGACATCTTTTCACTACTATTTCGAAAAACTAAGGCTACGCATTTACGCTAAAGTCCTTATACTTCTTTTCAACTCAAAACAAACAAAACATGAGCTAAGCAAGTTAAGAGCCCGTAGATAACTACGGATGAAAAGGGTGCTTGCACCTTCCCTTTTCATAACTTACCCCCCGAGCCCATTTTCTTTAAAAAAAAGGTCTTTTTCTGTACTTTTTACCTTTCCTAACGTTGGACAAAATAAAAGTCGGTGGCGACTCATGCTCACCGCAACATTGTTGCATTTTAAAAGTAAAAGTCAGTTCACCGAGTTACAGAACTGGCGACTCTGCTGGGGAGTCTTTAAGAGGGGTTTACCTTAGGGCTTAGTTCATTATAAATGTTTTTAATTGTTTGTTTGTATGCTTTATTTTTAAGGGAATTGCTTGGGTTTGTTATTGTGTGAAAGGTCCTACACCCGGATCTAGTGTACCTTAAGTATGTGGCATGAGACCAGGGAGGTTGTACGACATGTATCGTTATGGTTGAACTGGTGGCCACCGTTAGTGCGACGCTTTGGTTTGTCCTGATGGCCCTTGAATATGATCGAGGAGACATTTGGCTACCGCGTGGTGTCATAAGCACTGATTCGCCCTTAGAACCCTAGTTGAACTTGACTTTGGCCTATAGGAAGTAGCGAGATAGTTGGCTTTGGATTCCTGACTGAAGCCGGTTGATACTCGATGCTACACTCATTGAGATTGGACTCTAGGGATGCTTTTGGCTGGCCGATCGAGTGCCATGTTGAGACAATGCCCGCGAGAAAGATCGGGGATATGAGCACCATAGAACCCGGTTACTATTCTAGGACAGGTTGAACCAACTTAACTTCAGTGGGGAGGGTACTTACCTACGAAATTCACACAAGCCTTTAAACCTAAGGACACTTGCGTGACTTGTCTGTGCTTTCCACTAACCCTTCGGTTTTCATGCAGGTTTTTCTTGTGGGACTCACTCGTCTATACCATCTCACGCTTTGCCTGATGCATTGCATAACATCATGACATCATGACATCATAAGCATAACATGATTTAACTAACCCTTTCAAGGATCTTAGGGATTTAGGGCGCACAATTTTAGGTACTCTTATCAAGGACCGAATTCCTAATCAAGGGGCAAGAGGATTTATTTTCCTCTGGCTACATACCTTCCGATTCAGAGACTCAGTACCTATCAAGGGGCAAGAGGATTTATTTTCCTCTAGCCATGCACCTTCAAAATCAAAAGCTCCCGAATCAGAGGCGATGACCCACTCGATATGGTGAGCTTGATTCCCAAAGAAGAACATCCAAAAATCAGAGTTCTTCAAACGAAGAAGCGACCAAATCATTTTTGACGTTGCTAACTAAATTTCCAGAGATCCTTGAAAATATTGCATCTGCATTCATAACATTGCATCACAGGTTCCCACCACAAGTTTCTCACCTCCTCGCTGTTTATTTCAGCATCATGAATCTCGAGCATTCAGTCAAAGACCTTCAAGCTCAGAACGCCCAATTTCAAGATCTGATCCTGAACTTGTCCAAGGGGCAAGATGAACTGAAAGCACTCCTTACCAAGAATAAGAAAAAGAAAGGCAAGAAGACTCTGGGGAAAGGCTTAGACCGATCTTGCAACTCAGGGATGCCGAAGCCTCTGAAGACAGTGACGAGGATGAGCAAGATGATGCAAAAAGTAACCATGATTCCGCCAAACCCTCTGAAGAAGAATAGGACTATCACCATGAGGATGAACATCCTGATGACAAATACAAGTTGCTGGAGGAGCGTATGAAATCCATGGAAATTCAGAAGGTACCTGGACTGGATTTTGAAGATCTAGGACTCATCTCTGGAGTTGTTATACCTCCGAAATTCAAAACTCCAATTTTTGCAAAATACGATGGAGTCTCTTGTCCTAAGCTGCACTTGAAATCATATGTGAGGAAGATTCAACCTCATACTGCTGATAAGAAGCTATGGACCCACTTTTTCCAAGAGAGTTTGTCTGGAACTCAACTCGAATGGTACTATCAACTAGAAAGTACCAACATCCGTACCTGGGAAGATTTGGTTGTTGCTTTCTACCAGCAATACCAATACAATGCTGACCTCGCACCAACTCGCATGCAACTACAAAGCATGTCTATGGGACCCAAGGAAAGCTTCAAGGAGTATGCTCAAAAATGGAGAGATCTAGCTGGAAGAGTGAAACCCTCCTTGACTGACAGAGAATTGGTCGATATGTTCATGAATACACTGACTGGTCCTTTCTACAGCCATTTACTTGGAAGCTCCTCGTCTGGTTTCACCGACCTCATACTGACTGGAGAACATGTTGAAAGTGGTTTCCGAAGCGGAAAAATTCAGGTGGCTACTTCTTCTGGTACTATTAAAAAGCCATACGATGGGAGGAATGAATCTAACACTGTTGGGGCAGTCCTGGTCTCTAGTCAGGCACCAACACAATAACCACTGAAAGATCAGCGTAAGCAACAAGGTGGCCAACATACTTGGAAATCCAAACCCAAGAGGTCATTCACTCCACTGCATATGCCATTGTCTCAAGCTTTGCAACATCTTCTCAATCAGAGCCTGATAACTTTGCTGCCTCCATACTCAGCTCCAGCAAATCCTGCTCCTTGGTACAAGCACAATTCAAGATGTGCTTATCATTCAAACAGTCCTGGTCATGATACAGAAGATTATGGGCCGTTGAAGCATAAAATTCAAGACTTGATTGATGAAGGAGTTATTGAATTCGGCCAGCCAGAAGAGCCTCATAAATTCTAATGCATTGATATCTAGACAGATGGCTTTTTTTTAGATCATTAGTTTATTTGTATTCGCAATTTCTTTCCCGTTTGTTTAAAGATTCGTCTTATGTCAGGCTCTATTTATTTTATAATAATCATTAATGCATTGCATATGTTTGTCTTGACTTATTTCGTACCGTTATTTCAAAACTTTGTTTTACTGGATTTTCTTTATGATATTCAACTCTCGCTAAAGCTGTGAACCTTTTGAGGGAGGATGACGAAAACGATACCGCAACCTCACACAGTATGCTTTTGAGCGGACTATGCTGATGATGTACAGGCATTGTTTCAATTCCCAAACAGTGGAGATATAAGGATGTTAATCCCTAGTCAACCCCTTTGAGCCTAAGGCGTAGGAGTTTTCTTTCTTGTACAAATTAAGACCCTTAATAATAACCTGGGGCAGGGTAGTTACTCAGTTAATTCAATTATGCTGGTAATTCTTTTACAAGATCGGTGGTGAGTTCTTATAATCACTAAAAACTAGGCAGTCAATATCCATCAAAAGAAAGATGATTAAGTCAAAACCTATGAAGTCGACTTAGTGAAAAGAGAAACATCCCGCTGACTGTAACTCCAAATAAATAGTCAGGCAAAAATTAGGGATAACCAAAGTCAAAAAGAGGTCACTACAAATCCTCGACAAGAATATTACAAGAAAAAGGAGATAGATGACTTCCTTTTAAATAAACTTCAGGTTTTCGAATCTTCACCGATGTCAATGTTACAATTCCAAAGTCTTTTGGAGCACGAGCACACAATTAGCTGAGCATAGGACTGAAGAACATCACGAAGATTGGATGGGTACAAATATACTTCGAGCCATTATCCTTTCTTTCTTAAAACCGTGAACCAAGCCACGTTACAACCTTTGAAAGTCCTAACTGAAGCATGGTTAGTTCTAAAGCGTACTGTCACCAAAGGTATCCTGACTCCTTAAAGTTTACTATAAATCCTGAGTGGACATCATGTTTTTACAAATATCGTTTTCTTACATCTTTTGTTTTACTAAAAAACTTTTTAAACTTCAAGACAGACGTATGCATTACATTCATATGAGTGTCATTATAAAATAATTTTGTCTACATGATTTCAAATGTTTGGGCATCAGGAAGAATCTGCATGGGGCATGGCTAATGACTAAAGGACCTCCTGACAGATAAAGTTGCAGAGATGTCTCGCACGCCTGACTCTGTCAGCTAAAAGCTTGTATATACAAGGGGCATGACACATTATTATCCCACCTATCGGGGGCATTCGTGTCACGATTCATAAAATCTCTCAAAGATGCCGAGCAGTCAGAAAAAAGCTAATCCATCATTAGGGGCACGTTGCATCAGTCACAATTTTCAGCGAGAGCTGTTTAACTACTAGAATCAGACAATGTCAGTATCCGTCTCTCCTTCGAAGTTCAAATTCCAGTAATTTCAATCATCGAGTATACCAGGTTACTGAATCCAGGGGACGATAGACTCCCACATGCAAAGGGCCACATATGGTCAAGAAAATGTTTTTCAACAGCAAGTGACGAAATACCTGAAGACATGGGGCAATGAAAATTGGAAACCTCAGAGAATCTTCCCTACAGAGTTGTTTTCACAAAATATCCCCACAAAGTACTCCCCGAGAAGTTATCTTCCAAAAAATCTCTTCCCAACAGAGGCCTGTTTCCCCAACGGAGTTTACATCTTCGACATTGCCTGTTCTCCGACACAATCTTCTTCTCCGACATGGTTGACACTCACAGTTGAACTCGATCAGACAATACATCAGAAGGTTATTCTTCTCTCTTGTCCTGAGGATACATCAGGATCAGATCACTCAAGTTACTTTCATACCCAAGCGAAGATCAAAAATCCCCAGCTGGATATCTTCAAACGGAAGACAGGAATTCTCAATACTCTTGTCATCATCTCCAACAGCATGCAGAGATTTATTTTCTCAACCAACAGTTGCTATACAAAGTTATCAATATGCTTCGACTACATAGTTTATCCTAGCATCATTCACATTACATACATAACATGCAACATTCTCGTTTATTTCGAGAACCTCATTACACAATGCATGCATCATGACATTGTATAAAACTAGTTTTGCCTTTTCAGGTCAATTCACAAATTAAAGAACTCTATCATTCAAATACGGTACAAAGACGATCGTGTCAACGATTCAATCTTAACGCTTATTCAAGACACAAATACAATTCAAAAGCTTCATTCTGGGTCTTTCCTCAAAGATAATTCAGAAACAATCAACGAAATTCTCATCCTTTCTAGGAGCCTTTCTAGGTAGTCTTTTCTAAGACGTTTATTAGCCTTTCTAGGTAGTCTTTTCTAAGACGTTTATTAGCCTTTCTAGGTAGTCTTTTCTAAGACGTTTATTAGCCTTTCTAGGTAGTCTTTTCTAAGACATTTATCAACCTCTCTAGGTAGTCTTTTCTAAGACATTTATCAACCTTTCTAGGTAGTCTTTTCTAAGGCGTTTATCAACCTTTCTAGGTAGTCTTTTCTAAGACGTTTATCAACCTTTCTAGGTAGTCTTTTCTAAGACGTTTATCAACCTTTCTAGGTGGTCTTTTCTAAGACGTTTATCAACCTTTCTAGGTGGTCTTTTCTAAGACGTTTATCAACCTTTCTAGGTAGTCTTTTCTAAGACGTTTATCAACCTTTCTGGGTAATATTTTCTAAGACGTCTATCAACCTTGCTAGATCAGTCTTGCTTAAGACATATCATATCCTTTCTAGGAGTCTTTATAGGCCAGTCTTGTTTAAGACATGTCATACCTTTCTAGGTTATTTTTGCTCAAAGACGTATCATAGGCTTTCTCGGTAGTCTTCTCTAAGACATACCTCCACCTTTTTAGGAAATCTTCCTTATCCAATCTTTTCTAAGATGTTTATTTTCCTTTGAAGGAGTTTCTCAGTTAATCTTCTACAAGACATTTCTTCCCGAGCTTTGTTTAAAGCCTAAATCTCCTTTACATCAGTCAATGATCTACCCTATTGAGGAACCTCTTCAAGTAGTCTTCTATAAGACATTGCTTCATTTTGATGAATCTCTCTCATTCAGATACAATCAATGTATATGACTCAGTCTGAAAAGCGTCTGCTTTAGACAATACTCTGTCAACACCATTATGGCATATGCAAGCCCATATCAGACAACTTCCTGTTAAAATCTTGGTGGCATCTGTAAGCCCATCCCCGTTAAAAGTCCCTGCCTCTGCAAGGGCAAATTTCTGGCTATTCTAGTGTTCAATCCTCTTCCATCTTCAGATTCCGACTGGCACACAAACCACTCTACATCCTCAGATTTAAGAAGATTGAACAGGGGCTGCTGTCATACCCCAAAATTTGCCCATCATATTTTGACTTACATGCACAAGGCTACACAAGAATTGGGCATGCTCATCCTTCTCCTAAGCAAAAGGGCCCCAATTAGGGTTTTGTTTCTTCTCAATGAAAAGAGATTTTTGACACCTCAAGTGGACTTCATGGTTTCCCATATGCTTCAAAGGATCCCTATGCCAAGTTTCAAGCCCTGATTCATAAGATTGCTCAATCAACTGCTCAAACGATCAACAGTCGACTATCCTTGATCTAGAAGTCAACTATGGTCAAAGTTCAGTCAAAACTCCCGATTTTAGGGCAACATCAACATTTCTATGTTATATTCATCATTTGATCAAAATTTGATCCTGATTCATCAAGAAAAAGGTCCAAAATCATCAAAGGAAGAAGTTACTAAATTAGGGTTTTAAGGAGAAAGTCAACTGAACTTTGACCGATCATAACTCTCACATGGTTCATAAAAAATTTCCCAACCAAAGCCTATTCTCAAGGAAATTTCATTTTCTACAACTTTGATGTTGGGTCTAAAGTCAAGAAATGCACCAGTTGGATGATACAAGCTAATACATTATAGGTCCTTTTGAAAGTCAACAAAAAAGACGTTTTTTCTCAAAGGATGGTAAATGAACATGGTAAGTTCAATGAAGGTGAAACCAAAAGTATATTTTAGAAGACTCTTTGAGCTTTCTAAAATGTACAAGAACACCTTCATATGATAAAAAATGAGGGAGATATGATTGGTACAAGATGGTCGATTTTCAAGAAAGGCGTGAGAACCTAAGTGACAAAATCCATATTTTTGAGTAATGGGCCATAGTCCTTGCACCATCCACGAAATTCCAAGTTTATCAAAGGCCCATTTGTCATTAGTTTATTTATTTTATGATTTTATTTATTTATTTTTGGATTTATTCATTTAAATTCACTATAAATCAAATAAAAATCAAAATAAATAAAATCAAATTACACCAAAACTTTCCATTCATGTAAACATGTCCCAATACATTCCATGATCCCATAACACGTGAAAAAAGGTTGGAAAATAGTTTTTAAACCAAAAAAGAAAGTTTTCATGTACAATTAAAACAAAATATTTTTTCAATCAATTGGCTTGATCCCTCTCCAATATTTTCTACCCTAATTCATGACATATATATTCACACACTTTGCAGCCTCCACGACCACGAACCCTAAGCCTTGAAGCTGCCTCAAAATACTCTCAAAAATCTCAAAAAAAAAAGAATAATCGTATTCTTTGATTCAGCCATCCTCCACTCAAACCAAGCATCCAGATTAACTCCTTATCGTCCAAAGGGTAAGAACAAAGCCTTAAGCATGCTCCATGGTGTTCTAAACACGTTGCTCCATGATCATATTTATCCATGCATATTTCTTTGTTACACCATGCGTTATACTGTGTTTTAATCGAAACTAACTACATATTCGAGTTCTGTATGCAGTATGGGAAAGGTTTGAACCATAGCCATGAAGTTTTAACGCATAGAACACGGATTGCCATGTTTAGGGCAAACGAATTCACCCTTTCGTTTCCTTAGATGCAATCGTTTTTTGGCCAAAATAATGACGCCAATCGATTCGTGAGGCCTTGTTTAGCATATCTGGGTTATCTTTGCTTTTGTTCACGTCGCTTTTTACAGGTTTTAGCATTCGAAGGTTTTATCGCAACAAAATCCGCAGCTGAATTCATAGCCAAATCCGCAGGAGAAAATGAAGAAGATGATGATGTGGAGCTTTGATTATTGACCGCTTGCGTGTCGCAGTAGTACTCGCCGGTCAAACAAAATACTCTCTCTCTCTCGCTATTGATTGGCTGTGTAGTATGCAGCGCTGACTTTTCTGTTTACCACGCACTACTTAATATTTAATTGTTTGCAGCGATTCCAATGATGAATCAAGCGAATGGCACAGTTGGCTGGTAGAAGAGATCCGTGACCTCTTGAACCTGGGTTCAAACCCTGGTTTTGCTACTTTTTTTAGTTTGATTTGTTCTTCTCATTTTTTCTTTCCATGTTTTTTTTATTTTAATTTCTAATCACCCATAAAAATCACAAAAAATAAGAACATGACAAATTAACCAACCAACCTTTCTTTTTTTTACATAATTTTATTTATTTCTTTTTGATAATATAATTAAATCAAGTTCTTAATTAGTTTTTTTAATAATAAAAACAACTAGTGTAAATTAAGTCTTAATTTTTTAGTTTTTTAAAATATAACTTCTATTTAGAATTTATTTGATTTAACAGGATTTAGTTTAGTTAACCATTTAAGTAATTTAACAATTAATTTAGGTTTTTTTTTTAAGTAATCATAATTTATTTTAATTTGCTAATTAAACCATCAAATCATTTTAATCATTTCTGATTTCTTCTCTCATCTCAAAAATCCCGTGTATGGCGCATGTTTGATTTAACTTATTTTTTTTATTTAAGATATTAGAATGTACATAGGTAAAAAAATGTAAGATCATATTGAATATCTTTATGTTTCTGCACTTTTAAATTCTCGTATTTTATTGTATATATACTGCTTAGATGTATGCTAATTAGGGTGTGTATGGCAAGACTAAAAAAACAAATCGTAGTTAACTTTAACTCAAGATTGAATATAATCGAATCCAACACACTTGCACGCACTCACCCTTAGGGTACGCCCCTCTTGGTTGCCTTTCGAAATAAGGTCGTGTCCCTCGAATGTAGAGGTATCCTTTAGCAAAGTCCCTCGATTTAAAATCATTGTAAAGATCATAAGTCCCTCGATGACCCGCGATGTTGCCTACGATAATATGATCTAGTCCCTCGAATGGTTGCCTACGAAACAATGATAGTCCCTTCGAATATTGCTAAAGGTACTTCTACTTGTTGCCTTCAAACGACCTCGATGACCCTTCGATGACCCGCACGTCCAATATAACAGGGACTGCCTACTCCTATATAGTATGGATAGTCCTGGGAACTTTAAAAATTACAGGAAAAGACCAATTAATTAGGGTAGTTCTCTTAACCTGCCTAGCTCAATAAAAGACATCTTTTCACTACTATTTCGAAAAACTAAGGCTACGCATTTACGCTAAAGTCCTTATACTTCTTTTCAACTCAAAACAAACAAAACATGAGCTAAGCAAGTTAAGAGCCCGTAGATAACTACGGATGAAAAGGGTGCTTGCACCTTCCCTTTTCATAACTTACCCCCCGAGCCCATTTTCTTTAAAAAAAAAGGTCTTTTTCTGTACTTTTTACCTTTCCTAACGTTGGACAAAATAAAAGTCGGTGGCGACTCATGCTCACCGCAACATTGTTGCATTTTAAAAGTAAAAGTCAGTTCACCGAGTTACAGAACTGGCGACTCTGCTGGGGAGTCTTTAAGAGGGGTTTACCTTAGGGCTTAGTTCATTATAAATGTTTTTAATTGTTTGTTTGTATGCTTTATTTTTAAGGGAATTGCTTGGGTTTGTTATTGTGTGAAAGGTCCTACACCCGGATCTAGTGTACCTTAAGTATGTGGCATGAGACCAGGGAGGTTGTACGACATGTATCGTTATGGTTGAACTGGTGGCCACCGTTAGTGCGACGCTTTGGTTTGTCCTGATGGCCCTTGAATATGATCGAGGAGACATTTGGCTACCGCGTGGTGTCATAAGCACTGATTCGCCCTTAGAACCCTAGTTGAACTTGACTTTGGCCTATAGGAAGTAGCGAGATAGTTGGCTTTGGATTCCTGACTGAAGCCGGTTGATACTCGATGCTACACTCATTGAGATTGGACTCTAGGGATGCTTTTGGCTGGCCGATCGAGTGCCATGTTGAGACAATGCCCGCGAGAAAGATCGGGGATATGAGCACCATAGAACCCGGTTACTATTCTAGGACAGGTTGAACCAACTTAACTTCAGTGGGGAGGGTACTTACCTACGAAATTCACACAAGCCTTTAAACCTAAGGACACTTGCGTGACTTGTCTGTGCTTTCCACTAACCCTTCGGTTTTCATGCAGGTTTTTCTTGTGGGACTCACTCGTCTATACCATCTCACGCTTTGCCTGATGCATTGCATAACATCATGACATCATGACATCATAAGCATAACATGATTTAACTAACCCTTTCAAGGATCTTAGGGATTTAGGGCGCACAATTTTAGGTACTCTTATCAAGGACCGAATTCCTAATCAAGGGGCAAGAGGATTTATTTTCCTCTGGCTACATACCTTCCGATTCAGAGACTCAGTACCTATCAAGGGGCAAGAGGATTTATTTTCCTCTAGCCATGCACCTTCAAAATCAAAAGCTCCCGAATCAGAGGCGATGACCCACTCGATATGGTGAGCTTGATTCCCAAAGAAGAACATCCAAAAATCAGAGTTCTTCAAACGAAGAAGCGACCAAATCATTTTTGACGTTGCTAACTAAATTTCCAGAGATCCTTGAAAATATTGCATCTGCATTCATAACATTGCATCACAGGTTCCCACCACAAGTTTCTCACCTCCTCGCTGTTTATTTCAGCATCATGAATCTCGAGCATTCAGTCAAAGACCTTCAAGCTCAGAACGCCCAATTTCAAGATCTGATCCTGAACTTGTCCAAGGGGCAAGATGAACTGAAAGCACTCCTTACCAAGAATAAGAAAAAGAAAGGCAAGAAGACTCTGGGGAAAGGCTTAGACCGATCTTGCAACTCAGGGATGCCGAAGCCTCTGAAGACAGTGACGAGGATGAGCAAGATGATGCAAAAAGTAACCATGATTCCGCCAAACCCTCTGAAGAAGAATAGGACTATCACCATGAGGATGAACATCCTGATGACAAATACAAGTTGCTGGAGGAGCGTATGAAATCCATGGAAATTCAGAAGGTACCTGGACTGGATTTTGAAGATCTAGGACTCATCTCTGGAGTTGTTATACCTCCGAAATTCAAAACTCCAATTTTTGCAAAATACGATGGAGTCTCTTGTCCTAAGCTGCACTTGAAATCATATGTGAGGAAGATTCAACCTCATACTGCTGATAAGAAGCTATGGACCCACTTTTTCCAAGAGAGTTTGTCTGGAACTCAACTCGAATGGTACTATCAACTAGAAAGTACCAACATCCGTACCTGGGAAGATTTGGTTGTTGCTTTCTACCAGCAATACCAATACAATGCTGACCTCGCACCAACTCGCATGCAACTACAAAGCATGTCTATGGGACCCAAGGAAAGCTTCAAGGAGTATGCTCAAAAATGGAGAGATCTAGCTGGAAGAGTGAAACCCTCCTTGACTGACAGAGAATTGGTCGATATGTTCATGAATACACTGACTGGTCCTTTCTACAGCCATTTACTTGGAAGCTCCTCGTCTGGTTTCACCGACCTCATACTGACTGGAGAACATGTTGAAAGTGGTTTCCGAAGCGGAAAAATTCAGGTGGCTACTTCTTCTGGTACTATTAAAAAGCCATACGATGGGAGGAATGAATCTAACACTGTTGGGGCAGTCCTGGTCTCTAGTCAGGCACCAACACAATAACCACTGAAAGATCAGCGTAAGCAACAAGGTGGCCAACATACTTGGAAATCCAAACCCAAGAGGTCATTCACTCCACTGCATATGCCATTGTCTCAAGCTTTGCAACATCTTCTCAATCAGAGCCTGATAACTTTGCTGCCTCCATACTCAGCTCCAGCAAATCCTGCTCCTTGGTACAAGCACAATTCAAGATGTGCTTATCATTCAAACAGTCCTGGTCATGATACAGAAGATTATGGGCCGTTGAAGCATAAAATTCAAGACTTGATTGATGAAGGAGTTATTGAATTCGGCCAGCCAGAAGAGCCTCATAAATTCTAATGCATTGATATCTAGACAGATGGCTTTTTTTTAGATCATTAGTTTATTTGTATTCGCAATTTCTTTCCCGTTTGTTTAAAGATTCGTCTTATGTCAGGCTCTATTTATTTTATAATAATCATTAATGCATTGCATATGTTTGTCTTGACTTATTTCGTACCGTTATTTCAAAACTTTGTTTTACTGGATTTTCTTTATGATATTCAACTCTCGCTAAAGCTGTGAACCTTTTGAGGGAGGATGACGAAAACGATACCGCAACCTCACACAGTATGCTTTTGAGCGGACTATGCTGATGATGTACAGGCATTGTTTCAATTCCCAAACAGTGGAGATATAAGGATGTTAATCCCTAGTCAACCCCTTTGAGCCTAAGGCGTAGGAGTTTTCTTTCTTGTACAAATTAAGACCCTTAATAATAACCTGGGGCAGGGTAGTTACTCAGTTAATTCAATTATGCTGGTAATTCTTTTACAAGATCGGTGGTGAGTTCTTATAATCACTAAAAACTAGGCAGTCAATATCCATCAAAAGAAAGATGATTAAGTCAAAACCTATGAAGTCGACTTAGTGAAAAGAGAAACATCCCGCTGACTGTAACTCCAAATAAATAGTCAGGCAAAAATTAGGGATAACCAAAGTCAAAAAGAGGTCACTACAAATCCTCGACAAGAATATTACAAGAAAAAGGAGATAGATGACTTCCTTTTAAATAAACTTCAGGTTTTCGAATCTTCACCGATGTCAATGTTACAATTCCAAAGTCTTTTGGAGCACGAGCACACAATTAGCTGAGCATAGGACTGAAGAACATCACGAAGATTGGATGGGTACAAATATACTTCGAGCCATTATCCTTTCTTTCTTAAAACCGTGAACCAAGCCACGTTACAACCTTTGAAAGTCCTAACTGAAGCATGGTTAGTTCTAAAGCGTACTGTCACCAAAGGTATCCTGACTCCTTAAAGTTTACTATAAATCCTGAGTGGACATCATGTTTTTACAAATATCGTTTTCTTACATCTTTTGTTTTACTAAAAAACTTTTTAAACTTCAAGACAGACGTATGCATTACATTCATATGAGTGTCATTATAAAATAATTTTGTCTACATGATTTCAAATGTTTGGGCATCAGGAAGAATCTGCATGGGGCATGGCTAATGACTAAAGGACCTCCTGACAGATAAAGTTGCAGAGATGTCTCGCACGCCTGACTCTGTCAGCTAAAAGCTTGTATATACAAGGGGCATGACACATTATTATCCCACCTATCGGGGGCATTCGTGTCACGATTCATAAAATCTCTCAAAGATGCCGAGCAGTCAGAAAAAAGCTAATCCATCATTAGGGGCACGTTGCATCAGTCACAATTTTCAGCGAGAGCTGTTTAACTACTAGAATCAGACAATGTCAGTATCCGTCTCTCCTTCGAAGTTCAAATTCCAGTAATTTCAATCATCGAGTATACCAGGTTACTGAATCCAGGGGACGATAGACTCCCACATGCAAAGGGCCACATATGGTCAAGAAAATGTTTTTCAACAGCAAGTGACGAAATACCTGAAGACATGGGGCAATGAAAATTGGAAACCTCAGAGAATCTTCCCTACAGAGTTGTTTTCACAAAATATCCCCACAAAGTACTCCCCGAGAAGTTATCTTCCAAAAAATCTCTTCCCAACAGAGGCCTGTTTCCCCAACGGAGTTTACATCTTCGACATTGCCTGTTCTCCGACACAATCTTCTTCTCCGACATGGTTGACACTCACAGTTGAACTCGATCAGACAATACATCAGAAGGTTATTCTTCTCTCTTGTCCTGAGGATACATCAGGATCAGATCACTCAAGTTACTTTCATACCCAAGCGAAGATCAAAAATCCCCAGCTGGATATCTTCAAACGGAAGACAGGAATTCTCAATACTCTTGTCATCATCTCCAACAGCATGCAGAGATTTATTTTCTCAACCAACAGTTGCTATACAAAGTTATCAATATGCTTCGACTACATAGTTTATCCTAGCATCATTCACATTACATACATAACATGCAACATTCTCGTTTATTTCGAGAACCTCATTACACAATGCATGCATCATGACATTGTATAAAACTAGTTTTGCCTTTTCAGGTCAATTCACAAATTAAAGAACTCTATCATTCAATACGGTACAAAGACGATCGTGTCAACGATTCAATCTTAACGCTTATTCAAGACACAAATACAATTCAAAAGCTTCATTCTGGGTCTTTCCTCAAAGATAATTCAGAAACAATCAACGAAATTCTCATCCTTTCTAGGAGCCTTTCTAGGTAGTCTTTTCTAAGACGTTTATTAGCCTTTCTAGGTAGTCTTTTCTAAGACGTTTATTAGCCTTTCTAGGTAGTCTTTTCTAAGACGTTTATTAGCCTTTCTAGGTAGTCTTTTCTAAGACATTTATCAACCTCTCTAGGTAGTCTTTTCTAAGACATTTATCAACCTTTCTAGGTAGTCTTTTCTAAGGCGTTTATCAACCTTTCTAGGTAGTCTTTTCTAAGACGTTTATCAACCTTTCTAGGTAGTCTTTTCTAAGACGTTTATCAACCTTTCTAGGTGGTCTTTTCTAAGACGTTTATCAACCTTTCTAGGTGGTCTTTTCTAAGACGTTTATCAACCTTTCTAGGTAGTCTTTTCTAAGACGTTTATCAACCTTTCTGGGTAATATTTTCTAAGACGTCTATCAACCTTGCTAGATCAGTCTTGCTTAAGACATATCATATCCTTTCTAGGAGTCTTTATAGGCCAGTCTTGTTTAAGACATGTCATACCTTTCCAGGTTATTTTTGCTCAAAGACGTATCATAGGCTTTCTCGGTAGTCTTCTCTAAGACATATGATAACACGAAAATGTATCGTTTATTTGGCTCGATTTATATCAATTATTTCCTTATTTTATCTTAATTATTTTGTTTTATGTTGGTTTTATGCTGGTATTTCTATTGTTTCAGGTTTTACGCTCATATTGAGACTATTTGTGAAAAGGAAAGAAATTGAGCTAAAATCACTACTATTTGTGCCTAAAAGATGGAAAAGAGGTACTGTAGTGAAGTGGAGGTGCAAATGGAATTAATCAAATGTGAAGGGTGAAAATACGATGGATCAAGTGTGGAAGCCCAGCCCACGAAGGAGCTGAAGCTCCCACTATGAAGAAGCTGAGACGCCCGTCTAAGGGCCCAATTGCATGGAGACGCCCGTCTCCAAAGTTCTAGGGCCACGTCATCAAAGGAGACGTCCGTCTCCCAAGCTCACCCACGTTCATAGGCCACATCACATGAAGGAGACGTCCGTCTCCAACAATCCAGCCACTTTGAGACCCACGTCTCAAGACTCGTTCAAAGATAGTTTAAATTTGAAGGCCCACGTCTCCGTTCTATACTCCACCAACCAAGTCTTCCTATATTTTCTCAACTTCCCACTCCACTATCTCCACTACTTCTCACGTGATGCTGAATGTAACTTCCATTGCCATTCACTATATAAAGGGTCTTAGCATTCATTTGAATTCATCCAAGTTTTAGGCGCGGAAGCGCTGTTCATAGTTTTAGGCATAAATTATCACTTTGTAAAAGTGGTAGTTTCTCACATTGAGGAACTACCACACCATTAGTTTTAGGCCTACAATTTATGTACTCTTGGATCACAATCTTGCCGACATTATTTCAAAGCTTCATTCAAGTTTCAAGATTTGTTTTGTTCGCAATTTAATTCAAGTTCGTTTTGTCTGCTTTACTTCCAGGTTTATTTATTTGCAATTATTTTAGTTTTATGTTCTTATAATATTGTTTTATCATTATCATTATCATTATAATATGGTTAGTAATTATAATTTCATGTTTAATAATTATAATTCCATGTTTAATAATTATAATTTCATGTTTGTTTCTTTAAGTATGTCTGGCTAATTTATTTAGATGTCGGTATGTAAAGTAAGTTAACCGTGGGGTCCGAAATAAATTGGCTTAATTATGTTTTATTAATTATCACTTGTTTTTGGTTTGTATGTCTAATTTAATTAGTAAGTCTTAAAACCAATAGAGCGAAAGTTTGAGGGGTTAAGACGGTCAAAGGTTAAAATCAATAGAGCGAAAGTTTGAGATCTTTAACTGGATAGTAGACATAAGACATTAGTTTTAAGGATGGCGAAAGCGTATTAAAACTAATTAGAATTTATTTATTTTCAAAAAGTGTTTTTACACCCGCGCGGGATGGCGAAAGCGTACGTTAGGGATATTAGCATGTTCCGAGTCAACAGAGCGAGAGTTTGAGATTAGGAGATTTAAATAGATAACGACTTCATAAAACAAGCATTTTATTAACTATGTTGTTTTCAAAAAGCTTTTCTAAATCTAATGGGATGGCGAAAGCGTACATTACGAGTTAGGATAGTAGTCTAAATCAACAGAGCGACAGTTTGAGAGGAGGACTTTTAATCAATAGAATTAATAAAGATCTTTAATTGAATTAACACCATAGCCAATGGACTTTCGGATCACCTAAGTTAGATGAAATACATACTGATATCCATTTGTTATTATATTTTATTTAGATTTAGGACTTTAGTTTTCCCATTTATAAAAAAAAACCCAAATATCATTAGTCTTAGCTTTACATAGTAACTTTAGATAACGGTAGATCGATTTATAGTCCCTGTGGATTCGATATCTTTTAAAACTACACGACACGACTGTGCACTTGCAGTTATCCCGACTAATAGACACGCAAAGTCGCGATCAAGTTTTTGGCGCCGTTGCCGGGGACTATTCAAGTCGATATCGTAACTCGCTGTTACACCGTAGAGACTAAGGCATTTTTTTTTCTTTCTTTCTTTTCATTTACTACTATGTCTCACCCAAACTTTTTCTATAACCCCCACTCCCAGTATTTCGAGGAATCACCTGGATCCTATAAATCCGATCTCGAAATACTATTGGAGAATTTCAATGCTGCGCCACAAATTCATTCTCACCCAAATTACCTCTGCAACTCCCAATCTCAACATTTCGAGGAACCACAAGAAACCTACAATCCAAACCTTGAAACATTAATTGGGGATTACAATTCGACACTAGCTTATCCTCAACCGAATTCCATCTACAAACACCAATCCCAACATTTTGAAGAGTTGCAAGAATTTTATAATTCCAACCAAACCTATCCTCAACCGAATTTCCTCTACGATCACCACAACCAATATTTTGAGGAGTCACCAGAATCCCATAAATCCGACCTCGAAATAATAATGGAAAATTTTAATGAAACATCTATGATGACGAGGCACTTTGTGGAAACACAAAACGCGACGCTAACCTACTTCGAGGAACCACAAGAATCCTATAATTCTAACCTCGAAGCATTAATAGAGGATTTCAATGCAACACAAACTTATCATCAACCGAATTCTCTCTACGATCACCACGCCCAACATTTTGAGGAGTCGCAAGATTATCATAAATCCAACCTCGAAATCTTAATGGAGGATTTCATTGAAGCACAAAGTCTCTCTAGGCTAGAATCTGCGATGATGAAGCACCTTGAGGAAACACAAAACGCAACGCTAACTCCCTTTGAAGAACCTCAAGACTCCCATAATTTTAACTTCGAAACATCAATGGAGGATTCCGACGAGACGCTAACTCACTCTAGATTAGAAGCCATGATGGAGCACTTTGTAGAGACACAAACCGTCCAAAACCAAGAGTTTATCAAACAAAGTCTTCAAAACAATGAAACCTTTAGGCAACTGACCACTATGGTTGAGTCCCTCGCGACTCACAACATGGCATTAGAAACTCAAATCTCCCAACTTGAACAAAAGTCGCTAGGACACTTTCTTGAGGAGTATATGGAAACAACCATTAGTGAGGAACAAATTGAAATTCCTGAGGAGAGTGATAATGAGATTGAGGAGAGTGATTATCAGATTGAGAAGAGTGATAATGTTGTTGAAGAGATTTCTAGTGAGAAAAGAGTGGAGATTGAGAAAAATCCACCAACACCATCTGAAAGGGAGGTTGTAGAAGAGGTAGAGAGGGAAACACCTATTGTTATTCCTCTTCCCTATACCCCACCGATTTCTTTCCCGCAAAGTTTTGTGGAAGCTAAGGTAGACTCCAAATCCATTATGTATGTGAAGGTATTGGAAAATATCAACACTAATGCATCCTTATTCGAAGTCTTGCATAAAAAGAGAAATTTAGACGACCATGAAACTAAGGATATCATTAGTGATAAGAGGGTAAGGTTAATCTTTGAGGTGGTGGATAATATCACTAAGCCCGAACTCAAAAAACTGATACTTAGGATAGATCCATAACCGCCACCACGATTTCAAAAGAATGAACCACCCCACAGAAGAAAGAAAAGAAAAGGTGAGGGATATGTGAGATGGCTTGATAAGTGGCCATGGAAAACGAGGTTTGTTAAAAGTTCAACTGAGGAGTCATTCTCAAGAGAACCACCTTGAGTGCTTGCACTCTTAAGCCGTCGAGCTATCGACGTTAAACAAAGCGCTGCGTGGGAGGCAACCCACGAGTTTTCAGTTTAATGTTTTCCTTTTATCGTTTGAATTTGCAGATAATAAAGATATGGATCGCTTGTCACGTCTCGGCCATATCTAGGCGAAAAATCTATAGACGATCATCTCAAAGATGAATCGGTCTCCACGCACATTCCTACGAATGTTGCTGCTGGTGGTGACACCATTGATGAGCATGATAAGAGAAGATATTTCCTCCGGACGCGGAGCAGATTTGGTTGTGATAGCCCGCCGGTAGCATCCATATAGGTTCTGTCTTTTCTTCTCCACCTTAGATCGAAACATTGAGGACAATGTTTGGTTTAAGTGTGGGGGAGAAGCTTTACCGCTTTCATTTGTTGCTTTATTATTTTCTAGTTATGTTGTCAAGTCTTTATATGTGATTTTCAGTTGCTATTGAATTTCCCCTGAAATTTAAAAATTTTAACCTCCAACCAAAAATTTGAATTTTGACGCATGGCATACACACTCTGAAAGTATAGAGGTTGTCACACTTTAGGCATTGTTAGAAAGACTTGGAGATGTTTCAACAACATCGATACCGTCCTGACACCCTAAACCCCCTCATTATGTGATATCAATTTGGATGCCCATTATGTCGAGACCTTAGGCTCAAGTTTTCAAAGTAGCTCTTAAGTAGTTTATATTAGCAGTCGGCACCATCTTAAGCACAAACTACGTAGGGAGTCGATGAATATAAGTGAATGATCCTGTTTTTAATAGATAAATGATTTGATTGAAAAATAACCCTCTAAGTTAGGTGACCCTCACCCGGTCATTTAGCCCAACGGTTGTTACGCATATAAAGATTTAATAATTAGCACCCGCTGTTGGTTGGCCTAGAGGTCACTGGTACTGGGCTTGGTAGGGTGGATTACGGTCCGATCCCCCGCAACCGCAGTTGGGAAAGATGGGGCTTCGCCATTTAAAAAACCAGAACCCTGTGCTAAAGAAAAGAAAAGGATCATAGTCGCTAACCGATTTCCCTACTATGTGCGTGTACATATAACGGGCTTAATGTGATTGCGCTTGAATGAAAAGAGTGAAATGAAAAACGAGAGATATAGGTTAAGTTATAATGGCATAATTCGAATTGGTTTGTATAAGGAGGGAGTTTTTGAACATTGTGTCGTTACGATATCCTTAGTGTTGATATCTATTACCTATCGATGTAACATTTGCCTAACACAAATATGATTAGGAGTCGTGTCATGCCCTTGTTTCGAATCGAGCTTAATTATTTCTTTTACCGTGTGGTTGATTGCTTGAGGACAAGCAATGGTTTAAGTGTGGGGATATTTGATAACACGAAAATGTATCGTTTATTTGGCTCGATTTATATCAATTATTTCCTTATTTTATCTTAATTATTTTGTTTTATGTTGGTTTTATGCTGGTATTTCTATTGTTTCAGGTTTTACGCTCATATTGAGACTATTTGTGAAAAGGAAAGAAATTGAGCTAAAATCACTACTATTTGTGCCTAAAAGATGGAAAAGAGGTACTGTAGTGAAGTGGAGGTGCAAATGGAATTAATCAAATGTGAAGGGTGAAAATACGATGGATCAAGTGTGGAAGCCCAGCCCACGAAGGAGCTGAAGCTCCCACTATGAAGAAGCTGAGACGCCCGTCTAAGGGCCCAATTGCATGGAGACGCCCGTCTCCAAAGTTCTAGGGCCACGTCATCAAAGGAGACGTCCGTCTCCCAAGCTCACCCACGTTCATAGGCCACATCACATGAAGGAGACGTCCGTCTCCAACAATCCAGCCACTTTGAGACCCACGTCTCAAGACTCGTTCAAAGATAGTTTAAATTTGAAGGCCCACGTCTCCGTTCTATACTCCACCAACCAAGTCTTCCTATATTTTCTCAACTTCCCACTCCACTATCTCCACTACTTCTCACGTGATGCTGAATGTAACTTCCATTGCCATTCACTATATAAAGGGTCTTAGCATTCATTTGAATTCATCCAAGTTTTAGGCGCGGAAGCGCTGTTCATAGTTTTAGGCATAAATTATCACTTTGTAAAAGTGGTAGTTTCTCACATTGAGGAACTACCACACCATTAGTTTTAGGCCTACAATTTATGTACTCTTGGATCACAATCTTGCCGACATTATTTCAAAGCTTCATTCAAGTTTCAAGATTTGTTTTGTTCGCAATTTAATTCAAGTTCGTTTTGTCTGCTTTACTTCCAGGTTTATTTATTTGCAATTATTTTAGTTTTATGTTCTTATAATATTGTTTTATCATTATCATTATCATTATAATATGGTTAGTAATTATAATTTCATGTTTAATAATTATAATTCCATGTTTAATAATTATAATTTCATGTTTGTTTCTTTAAGTATGTCTGGCTAATTTATTTAGATGTCGGTATGTAAAGTAAGTTAACCGTGGGGTCCGAAATAAATTGGCTTAATTATGTTTTATTAATTATCACTTGTTTTTGGTTTGTATGTCTAATTTAATTAGTAAGTCTTAAAACCAATAGAGCGAAAGTTTGAGGGGTTAAGACGGTCAAAGGTTAAAATCAATAGAGCGAAAGTTTGAGATCTTTAACTGGATAGTAGACATAAGACATTAGTTTTAAGGATGGCGAAAGCGTATTAAAACTAATTAGAATTTATTTATTTTCAAAAAGTGTTTTTACACCCGCGCGGGATGGCGAAAGCGTACGTTAGGGATATTAGCATGTTCCGAGTCAACAGAGCGAGAGTTTGAGATTAGGAGATTTAAATAGATAACGACTTCATAAAACAAGCATTTTATTAACTATGTTGTTTTCAAAAAGCTTTTCTAAATCTAATGGGATGGCGAAAGCGTACATTACGAGTTAGGATAGTAGTCTAAATCAACAGAGCGACAGTTTGAGAGGAGGACTTTTAATCAATAGAATTAATAAAGATCTTTAATTGAATTAACACCATAGCCAATGGACTTTCGGATCACCTAAGTTAGATGAAATACATACTGATATCCATTTGTTATTATATTTTATTTAGATTTAGGACTTTAGTTTTCCCATTTATAAAAAAAACCCAAATATCATTAGTCTTAGTTTTACATAGTAACTTTAGATAACGGTAGATCGATTTATAGTCCCTGTGGATTCGATATCTTTTAAAACTACACGACACGACTGTGCACTTGCAGTTATCCCGACTAATAGACACGCAAAGTCGCGATCAAGTTTTTGGCGCCGTTGCCGGGGACTATTCAAGTCGATATCGTAACTCGCTGTTACACCGTAGAGACTAAGGCATTTTTTTTTCTTTCTTTCTTTTCATTTACTACTATGTCTCACCCAAACTTTTTCTATAACCCCCACTCCCAGTATTTCGAGGAATCACCTGGATCCTATAAATCCGATCTCGAAATACTATTGGAGAATTTCAATGCTGCGCCACAAATTCATTCTCACCCAAATTACCTCTGCAACTCCCAATCTCAACATTTCGAGGAACCACAAGAAACCTACAATCCAAACCTTGAAACATTAATTGGGGATTACAATTCGACACTAGCTTATCCTCAACCGAATTCCATCTACAAACACCAATCCCAACATTTTGAAGAGTTGCAAGAATTTTATAATTCCAACCAAACCTATCCTCAACCGAATTTCCTCTACGATCACCACAACCAATATTTTGAGGAGTCACCAGAATCCCATAAATCCGACCTCGAAATAATAATGGAAAATTTTAATGAAACATCTATGATGACGAGGCACTTTGTGGAAACACAAAACGCGACGCTAACCTACTTCGAGGAACCACAAGAATCCTATAATTCTAACCTCGAAGCATTAATAGAGGATTTCAATGCAACACAAACTTATCATCAACCGAATTCTCTCTACGATCACCACGCCCAACATTTTGAGGAGTCGCAAGATTATCATAAATCCAACCTCGAAATCTTAATGGAGGATTTCATTGAAGCACAAAGTCTCTCTAGGCTAGAATCTGCGATGATGAAGCACCTTGAGGAAACACAAAACGCAACGCTAACTCCCTTTGAAGAACCTCAAGACTCCCATAATTTTAACTTCGAAACATCAATGGAGGATTCCGACGAGACGCTAACTCACTCTAGATTAGAAGCCATGATGGAGCACTTTGTAGAGACACAAACCGTCCAAAACCAAGAGTTTATCAAACAAAGTCTTCAAAACAATGAAACCTTTAGGCAACTGACCACTATGGTTGAGTCCCTCGCGACTCACAACATGGCATTAGAAACTCAAATCTCCCAACTTGAACAAAAGTCGCTAGGACACTTTCTTGAGGAGTATATGGAAACAACCATTAGTGAGGAAAAAATTGAAATTCCTGAGGAGAGTGATAATGAGATTGAGGAGAGTGATTATCAGATTGAGAAGAGTGATAATGTTGTTGAAGAGATTTCTAGTGAGAAAAGAGTGGAGATTGAGAAAAATCCACCAACACCATCTGAAAGGGAGGTTGTAGAAGAGGTAGAGAGGGAAACACCTATTGTTATTCCTCTTCCCTATACCCCACCGATTTCTTTCCCGCAAAGTTTTGTGGAAGCTAAGGTAGACTCCAAATCCATTATGTATGTGAAGGTATTGGAAAATATCAACACTAATGCATCCTTATTCGAAGTCTTGCATAAAAAGAGAAATTTAGACGACCATGAAACTAAGGATATCATTAGTGATAAGAGGGTAAGGTTAATCTTTGAGGTGGTGGATAATATCACTAAGCCCGAACTCAAAAAACTGATACTTAGGATAGATCCATAACCGCCACCACGATTTCAAAAGAATGAACCACCCCACAGAAGAAAGAAAAGAAAAGGTGAGGGATATGTGAGATGGCTTGATAAGTGGCCATGGAAAACGAGGTTTGTTAAAAGTTCAACTGAGGAGTCATTCTCAAGAGAACCACCTTGAGTGCTTGCACTCTTAAGCCGTCGAGCTATCGACGTTAAACAAAGCGCTGCGTGGGAGGCAACCCACGAGTTTTCAGTTTAATGTTTTCCTTTTATCGTTTGAATTTGCAGATAATAAAGATATGGATCGCTTGTCACGTCTCGGCCATATCTAGGCGAAAAATCTATAGACGATCATCTCAAAGATGAATCAGTCTCCACGCACATTCCTACGAATGTTGCTGCTGGTGGTGACACCATTGATGAGCATGATAAGAGAAGATATTTCCTCCGGACGCGGAGCAGATTTGGTTGTGATAGCCCGCCGGTAGCATCCATATAGGTTCTGTCTTTTCTTCTCCACCTTAGATTGAAACATTGAGGACAATGTTTGGTTTAAGTGTGGGGGAGAAGCTTTACCGCTTTCATCTGTTGCTTTATTATTTTCTAGTTATGTTGTCAAGTCTTTATATGTGATTTTCAGTTGCTATTGAATTTCCCCTGAAATTTAAAAATTTTAACCTCCAACCAAAAATTTGAATTTTGACGCATGGCATACACACTCTGAAAGTATAGAGGTTGTCACACTTTAGGCATTGTTAGAAAGACTTGGAGATGTTTCAACAACATCGATACCGTCCTGACACCCTAAACCCCCTCATTATGTGATATCAATTTGGATGCCCATTATGTCGAGACCTTAGGCTCAAGTTTTCAAAGTAGCTCTTAAGTAGTTTATATTAGCAGTCGGCACCATCTTAAGCACAAACTACGTAGGGAGTCGATGAATATAAGTGAATGATCCTGTTTTTAATAGATAAATGATTTGATTGAAAAATAACCCTCTAAGTTAGGTGACCCTCACCCGGTCATTTAGCCCAACGGTTGTTACGCATATAAAGATTTAATAATTAGCACCCACTGTTGGTTGGCCTAGAGGTCACTGGTACTGGGCTTGGTAGGGTGGATTACGGTCCGATCCCCCGCAACCGCAGTTGGGAAAGATGGGGCTTCGCCATTTAAAAAACCAGAACCCTGTGCTAAAGAAAAGAAAAGGATCATAGTCGCTAACCGATTTCCCTACTATGTGCGTGTACATATAACGGGCTTAATGTGATTGCGCTTGAATGAAAAGAGTGAAATGAAAAACGAGAGATATAGGTTAAGTTATAATGGCATAATTCGAATTGGTTTGTATAAGGAGGGAGTTTTTGAACATTGTGTCGTTACGATATCCTTAGTGTTGATATCTATTACCTATCGATGTAACATTTGCCTAACACAAATATGATTAGGAGTCGTGTCATGCCCTTGTTTCGAATCGAGCTTAATTATTTCTTTTACCGTGTGGTTGATTGCTTGAGGACAAGCAATGGTTTAAGTGTGGGGATATTTGATAACACGAAAATGTATCGTTTATTTGGCTCGATTTATATCAATTATTTCCTTATTTTATCTTAATTATTTTGTTTTATGTTGGTTTTATGCTGGTATTTCTATTGTTTCAGGTTTTACGCTCATATTGAGACTATTTGTGAAAAGGAAAGAAATTGAGCTAAAATCACTACTATTTGTGCCTAAAAGATGGAAAAGAGGTACTGTAGTGAAGTGGAGGTGCAAATGGAATTAATCAAATGTGAAGGGTGAAAATACGATGGATCAAGTGTGGAAGCCCAGCCCACGAAGGAGCTGAAGCTCCCACTATGAAGAAGCTGAGACGCCCGTCTAAGGGCCCAATTGCATGGAGACGCCCGTCTCCAAAGTTCTAGGGCCACGTCATCAAAGGAGACGTCCGTCTCCCAAGCTCACCCACGTTCATAGGCCACATCACATGAAGGAGACGTCCGTCTCCAACAATCCAGCCACTTTGAGACCCACGTCTCAAGACTCGTTCAAAGATAGTTTAAATTTGAAGGCCCACGTCTCCGTTCTATACTCCACCAACCAAGTCTTCCTATATTTTCTCAACTTCCCACTCCACTATCTCCACTACTTCTCACGTGATGCTGAATGTAACTTCCATTGCCATTCACTATATAAAGGGTCTTAGCATTCATTTGAATTCATCCAAGTTTTAGGCGCGGAAGCGCTGTTCATAGTTTTAGGCATAAATTATCACTTTGTAAAAGTGGTAGTTTCTCACATTGAGGAACTACCACACCATTAGTTTTAGGCCTACAATTTATGTACTCTTGGATCACAATCTTGCCGACATTATTTCAAAGCTTCATTCAAGTTTCAAGATTTGTTTTGTTCGCAATTTAATTCAAGTTCGTTTTGTCTGCTTTACTTCCAGGTTTATTTATTTACAATTATTTTAGTTTTATGTTCTTATAATATTGTTTTATCATTATCATTATCATTATAATATGGTTAGTAATTATAATTTCATGTTTAATAATTATAATTCCATGTTTAATAATTATAATTTCATGTTTGTTTCTTTAAGTATGTCTGGCTAATTTATTTAGATGTCGGTATGTAAAGTAAGTTAACCGTGGGGTCCGAAATAAATTGGCTTAATTATGTTTTATTAATTATCACTTGTTTTTGGTTTGTATGTCTAATTTAATTAGTAAGTCTTAAAACCAATAGAGCGAAAGTTTGAGGGGTTAAGACGGTCAAAGGTTAAAATCAATAGAGCGAAAGTTTGAGATCTTTAACTGGATAGTAGACATAAGACATTAGTTTTAAGGATGGCGAAAGCGTATTAAAACTAATTAGAATTTATTTATTTTCAAAAAGTGTTTTTACACCCGCGCGGGATGGCGAAAGCGTACGTTAGGGATATTAGCATGTTCCGAGTCAACAGAGCGAGAGTTTGAGATTAGGAGATTTAAATAGATAACGACTTCATAAAACAAGCATTTTATTAACTATGTTGTTTTCAAAAAGCTTTTCTAAATCTAATGGGATGGCGAAAGCGTACATTACGAGTTAGGATAGTAGTCTAAATCAACAGAGCGACAGTTTGAGAGGAGGACTTTTAATCAATAGAATTAATAAAGATCTTTAATTGAATTAACACCATAGCCAATTGACTTTCGGATCACCTAAGTTAGATGAAATACATACTGCTTGCGTGTCGCAGTAGTACTCGCCGGTCAAACAAAATACTCTCTCTCTCTCGCTATTGATTGGCTGTGTAGTATGCAGCGCTGACTTTTCTGTTTACCACGCACTACTTAATATTTAATTGTTTGCAGCGATTCCAATGATGAATCAAGCGAATGGCACAGTTGGCTGGGAGAAGAGATCCGTGACCTCTTGAACCTGGGTTCAAACCCTGGTTTTGCTACTTTTTTTAGTTTGATTTGTTCTTCTCATTTTTTCTTTCCATGTTTTTTTTATTTTAATTTCTAATCACCCATAAAAATCACAAAAAATAAGAACATGACAAATTAACCAACCAATCTTTCTTTTTTTTACATAATTTTATTTATTTCTTTTTGATAATATAATTAAATCAAGTTCTTAATTAGTTTTTTTTTAATAATAAAAACAACTAGTGTAAATTAAGTCTTAATTTTTTATTTTTTAAAAATATAACTTCTATTTAGAATTTATTTGATTTAACAGGATTTAGTTTAGTTAACCATTTAAGTAATTTAACAATTAATTTAGGTTTTTTTTAAGTAATCATAATTTATTTTAATTTGCTAATTAAACCATCAAATCATTTTAATCATTTCCGATTTCTTCTCTCATCTCAAAAATCCCGTGTATGGCGCATGTTTGATTTAACTTATTTTTTTTATTTAAGATATTAGAATGTACATAGGTAAAAAAATGTAAGATCATAGTGAATATCTTTATGTTTCTGCACTTTTAAATTCTCGTATTTTATTGTATATATACTGCTTAGATGTATGCTAATTAGGGTGTGTATGGCAAGACTAAAAAAACAAATCGTAGTTAACTTTAACTCAAGATTGAATATAATCGAATCCAACACACTTGCACGCACTCACCCTTAGGGTACGCCCCTCTTGGTTGCCTTTCGAAATAAGGTCGTGTCCCTCGAATGTAGATATATCCTTTAGCAAAGTCCCTCGATTTAAAATCATTGTAAAGATCATAAGTCCCTCGATGACCCGCGATGTTGCCTACGATAATATGATCTAGTCCCTCGAATGGTTGCCTACGAAACAATGATAGTCCCTTCGAATATTGCTAAAGGTACTTCTACTTGTTGCCTTCAAACGACCTCGATGACCCTTCGATGACCCGCACGTCCAATATAACAGGGACTGCCTACTCCTATATAGTATGGATAGTCCTGGGAACTTTAAAAATTACAGGAAAAGACCAATTAATTAGGGTAGTTCTCTTAACCTGCCTAGCTCAATAAAAGACATCTTTTCACTACTATTTCGAAAAACTAAGGCTACGCATTTACGCTAAAGTCCTTATACTTCTTTTCAACTCAAAACAAACAAAACATGAGCTAAGCAAGTTAAGAGCCCGTAGATAACTACGGATGAAAAGGGTGCTTGCACCTTCCCTTTTCATAACTTACCCCCCGAGCCCATTTTCTTTAAAAAAAAAGGTCTTTTCTGTACTTTTTACCTTTCCTAACGTTGGACAAAATAAAAGTCGGTGGCGACTCATGCTCACCGCAACATTGTTGCATTTTAAAAGTAAAAGTCAGTTCACCGAGTTACACAGGGCATCTAAAATATTCAATCATCTTCTACCTTCAGATTCCAAACAGTCTCTTCAGGTTTAAGAAGATTGAATAGGGGCAACTGTTATAGATGGCATCTGAAAGCCCATCTCAGGTAATGTTATGATCAGCCAACAACATCTCTCAGACAATACTCAAATGCAATTTCCAACACCACTCCGATGGAGGTAAGTTCAAATTTTCAGGGCATCTAAAATATTCAATCATCTTCTACCTTCAGATTCCAAACAGTCTCTTCAGGTTTAAGAAGATTGAATAGGGGCAACTGTTATACCCCAAAATTTGCCCGCATCTTTTTTCAGAAAAAAGGAAACAGACTTCTGTATAAAAATTGGGAGTTTCATATAATCTTGGATTTTATTTCATAAATATCCTGATTTTATGAATACTCAGTTTTTAGAATTTTTCTTATACGGTATTTTGGTTCGCAGTTGAATTTATTCTTACACAAACGCCAAGTACTGTTTATCACTTCACACACGCTGTTTATTTGAGATTTATTTGCAGATAAATAGCACTGACGCAATTGGTACAGAATTAAATCTTTTTGCAGGCGCAAAGTCCGGGGATTCAGACTGTATTGGTAACAAGTAAATTATTATTAGTTTTTTTTTTGATTCCCACTAATTTTTGTACTATATTCTATTATTTTCAAAATCTTTTCCTTTCTTTTCAAATCTCTTTCTTTCAAAATTAAATCCTAACTTTATTCTACACATCTCTCTTTTTCAAACCCTATCATACACTTTCTTTCAAATCCTACTACCACTCAAATTTTCCTTTTTGTACGGAATCACTTCATTCCCCAACGTCTCTATCCTTCTTTTCACTCTATAAATACCTCTCATTTTTTCCATAAATTCTCACATCAAATTTCAACTCATCCCTCAAATTTCTACCTCTTATTTATTTTCTCTTCTTCCCCGGCAAAAATGGCAAAGTGGGTGGATACACTGTTTCTTATAGTCATCACTGTTTCTACGGTGATCATGTCTTTCTTCTGTCTGCATAGTCCTGAGAAATGCGGACCTGCGATGTTTACACTTCCTATTATCTATATGCTGTTGTTTATAGCATGGATTTTCAATCGTCATTTTTAAAGTTTGTCGTATCTTCTGTTTTCAAATAATGTACCGTTTATTTGTCGTATTGTTCATTATATTATGTAATATTTGTACTGTCAGTATTAAATGTCGTACTATCTATCGTACTGTAGTTTAATTATCCAGATAATATTTTGTGTGTTTTCTGCCAGTTAAATATTTATTTCACTGTGCATTAAATATTTTTCAAGGTTATTATCGGTAATTTCGTTCGCGTACGGTATATTTTATTTATTTATTATATTTATGTTTTTCTAACAACTCATGTAAATAAATTTTCACCATTAACACAACAAAAAACAAAAAGAAAAAATTAACTTTAACTGTTGAATTTTCACTTTAACTGCTACGTTAATGCCTGAACAGTCAGTTGACAGTCAAACCCGCTGACAGTGCAATTCTCCGTGTTTTGTACCATCAATCAAATCAATCTTTTTGCATTTCAAAGTTCCAAGATTTTTGTTCTAGAAGTCTTCTGAACATCACATGATCAACAGAAACTCAACACTGCACAAAAATCAGGTACGCTCAACTGTCTCCTACACGAACAGTCCTTAACTAGGGTTTTTGTTTTTTTCAGGAGAACAAGTTTTTTGAGACCTGAAATGGATTTCATGGACCTCCATATATCTCAAAGTACCACCATACAAATTTTCAAACTTCAATTCGCTCAGACGCACAGTCAGCAGCTCAAACAGTCAACAGACGACCAGTTTGACCGAAAAGTCAACAGACATTCAAAAATGAAATTTTTTGTCAACATCCATATTTTGTCAAAAGATTCATCATTTGATCATTGGTTGATCATAATTCGTCAAGGAAAGATCAAAAATCAACAAAACCCTAAGTTTCAAAATTAGGGTTTTCTCCTAAAAAGTCAACTGAACTTTGACTGACCATAACTCTCTCATCGTTCATTCAAAAAATTCCAACCAAAGCTTGTTTTGAAGTAAATTCAATTATCTTTCAAATGCAATTGGTCCCATGGTCATTGGATTCACCATTTGAAAAATATGAGCTCAGACATTACATGTCATTTTCAAAGTCAACAAAAAGTGGTTTTTTGTCAAAGGCAATAACATCAAGATAACTTCTCCAAATGAAAAAAAGTTTCCAAAGTGGCTTGTAGAGGACATCTTGAGGTTTCTAAAAAGTACAAGAACTCCTTCATATGATAAAAATTGAGGGATTTATGCCTTGTTGAAGTTGGCTATTTTTTGGGAAAATGCATGAAACCAACATTGATCAAAAGTGTTTTTTTTTCCAAAAGGGGCCAAGTTTACATGATCCAAACATGTTCCCAACAATGCTAAGGGCCTCCCACGACCAACCTAAGGCCTATAACATTTTTTTTTTGGTTTAACTTTATTTCATTTAAAATTAAATTGAAAAAGAAATGGTGAAGGATAATGTTATGTAGCTTTGTTCTTAAGCATGAGTCACCAAGAATCATTCAAAGCTCTGCAGCATGAAAGGGTACAGCAGGCCTAGGGCAAGAGGGTGAAGAAAAATCAAGCCATGGTTGCTTGAATTCAAAGCTTTATATATTATAAAATTCAAAGATTCAAAGAAACATTAATGCTTGGTAGCTTAGTTTTTAAGTACTTCTATGGTCTATAAATGAAGTAGAACACTTCATTAATCAAAGAGACACAAGTTTAGAACAAAATCTATGCTTGTAACACACTTGTAACACACTTGAAATTTTGTAAGAAATTTAAAATTCGAATTTTAAGTTTCAGTTAGTTTCAATCCAAACTAAACACTCAAACACGATCCTTGAACATCACTGAATCTATCCATATCAATTGCAAGCCTTGAAACACTCAGAATCATCTACTAGAGCTCACAGTTTGTTCAAACCAAAACTAACACGAATTCAACCATACATGCATGTTTAACAAGATGTAGACATATATTTGAGTTTGGTTTATTGTTCTGATCATTTCTGGAAGTTCAATTGAGGTTTGGATGCTTGTACACGAAATTTCCATTTTAGGGTTCTTGAACTCAAATTTAGGGTTTCTCGAATTAAGCAAAATTACAGGTTCAAAGTGGTACCATTGAACTCGTATGAACCAGACGAATTGAACCATGGCCTCGCGCCAAATTTCTTTCACGTTTTGCTTGTATTCGTGTTGCACAGGTGTTGTAGGTTAGAGTTTTTACAGCTCTCTGCAAATAAGAGGTGTAAAAAGTGCTTCCTGAGGAAGAAGATGATGCGTGGCTCCTTCCCATTGGTTGGAGGGCGCGCGCGTGTTTTTTAAATAACTTTTGATTCAGTGCTTTGCAGGTTCTGTACACATCATGCTCCTCAAAATTTGAACCATCAGATCATGCCAGTTATCCATCCAATGCATATGATGCGCTAGTCCATACTATAGATTTACTAGCCAACCACACCTGATCAAATGTTTTTATTTTTCATTTTATTTAATTTTCTTTGCAAAATTATTTTAAAATAGTTTTAAAAATCCAAAAAATACACAAAAAATATTTTTAGGTTTATAAAATAATATATTATTTTTTGATATAAAAATATTTTATTTTCCTTTATAACTAAAATATTTTGTTTAATTAATTAGTATATATTTATATATTTACTTTTTAATTATTTCAACCAATCAAAAAATAAAAAAAATATTTTCTTTTTATTAAATTAAGTTTATATATATTATAAGCTAATTTTGTACATATTTGAAATATTTTTCTCTTTAAGTTTTAATTATTTGTATAATTATTTGTATAATTATATGTTAATTTAACTTATTAATTTTCAAAAACAACTTCAAAAAATCAAAAAAATTAGTTTTATTTTAAAATTAATTAACAAGCAATATGAACATATTTTAGACTTAATTTTTTAGGTTTAAATTTTATTTCTAATGCATAGCATTTTAATTAAATTAATTATGCATTAATTCTAATTAAAATCAATCATACAAAAATCCAAAAATATTTCTTTTATCTTATTGCAATTTAAATTCCTAGATAAAGTGTATAGGTTGTCAAATTCATGTAAATAGCGTAGTTTACATTTCCCGCAAAATCGATGTAATAGCGTAGATTTACTTTCCGCATTTTACATTTCCGCATTTTAATTCCAGTACATATAAAACTGCGTGTATGTCAAAGATAAAAACCGAAGCGTTAGATCACTAACTTCAAAGATAAAAATATCTGAATCAAAACACAATCACACTTGCACCTCTTAGGGTAATCCCTCTGTTACTCTTTTCAAAATCAAATTCTATTGTTTCAAATGCAAAATCAACTTTTGTTTACATCCGGTAAAAGGAGAATTTTCTAAAGGAAGTGGGAAAAGACCTTATAAACTTAGGGTAGACCTCCTAATTGCTTGCTCAAATCAAAACAAATAAATGTCTCATATACCATTGTTTTTCAAAATAAAAAAGACAATACTTGGTATATATCCAAACAAGGATCATTACGAAGTTAACGTTCTTTTTTCAAAACATCCTTCGAAAGGTAAAACACTTTGTATACATCCGCACAAGGATCATTATAAAGTCAATTTACAAAATGAATTTTAAGACCACATACAAGCATTTCAAGGCAAGACAAATGATTCAAAACAAGTGAGCTAAGAAATTAAGAGCCCATGGATAACCATGGATACAAAGGGTGCTAACACATTCCCTTTGTATTACCTACCCCTTTACCCAAAATCTCTTAAAGGTCTTTTTCTGTTTCTTTTATAAACCTTTCCTTAATTGGATAAAATAAAAGTCGGTGGCGACTCTCTGATTTTCAAAACTCAAAAACAAAAGAAGAGTCAGTTCGTATCTCTCACACGAGAGGTAGTAAAAAACCGAGCGCACGACACAATGCAACAATGGAAGAAGATGAGAAAGGTTTGAAGATGAAGTAATGAAATACTGGAGTCAAGCACGGCCCGTGCTTCCAAGCTCGGCCCGTGTCAGATGAATGACACTTCTCTATACAAAATACCAGGGGGACAACACGGCCGGCCGTGTGATTGAGCACGGCCCGTGTTAGGACTGCTGGGAGCAAAAAAAAAGAAGAATAACAGAGCAACACGGCCAGTGCTGTTGAGCACGGCCAGTGTTGCTGAGAGCGTGAAAACTTCCTGTTTTAGGGCTTTTTCATTAAATCTTCACTTTGGGGGCACTTTAGATATTCCACTTGGCTGAGATTTGTACCTAGACTATTTAGTTGAGTTTGAGAGAATTATTTTGGGACTTTTGCATCATACGATAGAAAAACACAGAGGAGAGAAGATAGCTTCATCAAGAGTTTTGGAGACGGAGGGATTCAAGGGTTTCCACCATTGAAGATCAAAGTCACCATTATTTTTGAGTAATGTCTACATTCTTTATTATTTCTTTCTTGAATATTATGAGAGGCTAAACCCCCCAATGCTAGGGGGTGGTCCTGATTTGGTTTATGTAATGATTCTGAATTCTTGATTTCATCAATACATTGGTTTATGTTATTCAGTTAAATTCTGCAATGTTCTTAATGTTTTCTTTATCGGTCAAATAAGGATTAATCTACGGCTAACAATACAGGACTGTAGTTGTTAGGGTTTGTGCATAATTTTATTATAGTAGATATCACCTAGGACTACGGATACCCTATAATTACCACTTAATCTTGATTATATAAAAGCTTGGTTTCAATTTAGGTTCCTAAGGACTTAGGATTTAGGTTGGAAGACCAAAGGTTTTCTCACTAAGGGCTTAGGAGGAAACACCCTAAGATGTGGTAACTGAATGTTATGAACTTGTTGAAGAGATCTTAATTCTGAGTGTTACATGCCAAATCAACCACTCACCCTAGCATCTCATATATTTGATAACAAAAGTCAATTTATTTTCTCATTAATTTTTCTTTGCAAGGACTTAATCCACCAAAACCAAAACATTAGTTTTTGTTCAATTGAATTATACTTTAAGAATCTGTATTTCCTACGCAGTCCTTGAGATCAACATACGGGGAATTTCCCCTATTATTACTACAGAGGCAAAAATAGTACACTTGCTATTTTACCGATCAAGTTTGGGCGCCGTTGCCGGGGACTGCCAAAATACAGATTTTTAACTTAAGTTCAATTGAAATTTTGTTGCTCTGCAACTAAAATTTTATTTTCTGCACTTTTTATTTTTTTTCTAATTCTAATATTTGTCAAATATGTGTATGCGAGGTAAGGCCTCGGCTGAATTTCTTTTTGACGCAGAAATAACTTTGCACGCAAGGCGTAGACAAGCTCGGTCGGCTAAGCTAGAATTTGAAGAAGAAATTGTTATAGTTCATTCAGATTCAAGTTCTGAAAGTGAAGAAGAAGTCATGGGTGAAAATCCTCCTCCTCCTGAGAGGCTCCTTGGTGACTACGGTGTTGCAAACACACCGGGGGGAAGACAAACAATTGTCAACCAACCGGTAAATGCGGCTAACTTTCAACTGCACCCGAGCACCATTAATCAGCTTGAAAGGAAACCTTTCACCGGAAAGGTTAACGAAGACGCAAACAAGCATTTACAGAGATTTTTGACCATGAGCACCACTCTAAAAATTGACGGTCACACGGAAGAAGCAAAGAGGCTTAGGATGTTTCCTTCACTCTAGCGGATGAGGTAGAAGAGTGGTTCTATTCTTTACCAGCGGGTAGTATCACATCATGGGAAGAGATGGAAAAGGCTTTTCTGAATGAATATTTTCCAGCGTCAGTCTTTCTACGAAAAAGGTATGAAATTCTGAACTTCAAGCAAAAGGAGGGTGAGTCTTTGGGTGATGCATATAAAAGGTTCAAGAGAACTCTGGTGGCATGTCCAACACACAATATGGACAAAACTGAACAGATGCAAATGTTTGTTAACGGGCTCAGAATCAATACAAAGCAGTTGATCGATACAGCAGCTAGAGGCTCAACAAATTTCACAACAGCCTCGGGTATCATCAAGATCATTAAAGCAATAGCTGCAAATGAGCATTTGGAGTTGTATGACAGGTATACGAGCAAACCTGAAGGAGTCATTGATCTGAAGCTAGACACCAACAAAATTCGGGTTGAAGATGCTATAGCTGCAGAGGTAGAAAAGAGATTAAAGGCTATGAATATAGGTACTCAACAGGTTGCTCAAGCCCAACAAGCTCGACCTGTAATCTGTGAAATTTGTAATGGCCCTCACCAAACTGTGAGTTGTGTTGCTACTCCCAAGCAAATTGAATAAATCAAATTCTTGAGGCAAAATAACCCGTATTCTAACACCTATAATCCAGGGTTGAAGAATCATCTCAACTTCGCTTGGAAAAATCAACAACAAAATCCTCAGAAGGCGGAGTGGGAAGTAGCTATTGAGAAATTGGTTGGACAATGCTCTCTGTTTCAAGAAGAGACAAGAAACAACTGTTAGAACAAGAATTGTTCTGATCAATATTCTTAGTTTTGATGATAACAATGTATATAAATTTTGCTTGAGACAATGTGGTACTCTAATCCTATGCAATTTCCATTTCAGGAAATATATAAAGAGTATGCACAAAATCAGCGCAAGAAGCACTGACTCAGAAGGTTCAGCATGCAACATCAGAACATGCTCTGGCAAGACATCAGAAGATGGTCAAGCAGAATCAAAACATGGTCTATTGAAGCATCAGAAGAACTTGAGATCAGAAGCAGAAGCACTGAAGTTCTCATGGTATCACGCTAGAAGCATTTCAAGGTCAGAAGACAAGAAGATGCTCTGCACCAAGCTGCTATGACTCTGATATATTCAAACGTTGTATCTACAAAGATCAAATCAGAAGCAAGTACAAGATGGCAGGCTACGCTGACTGACAAAAGGAACGTTAGAAGCTATTAAAGGCAAAGTCAGTTAAAGCAGGAAAAGCAAGGCTCGAGGTAGTTGACAAAATAGTGAAACATTAAATGCAATGCTATACGGATCACGCAATGCATTAAATTCTCCCAACGGTCATCTTCTCAAACGCCTATATATAGAAGTTCTGATAAAAAGCTGAATATAACACTTTGCGAAAACATACAGAAACGCTGTCAAATTCAAAAGCTCTCAAACTTCATCTTCAACCTCACTTCATTACTGTTGTAATATTTTAGTGAGATTAAGCTTAAACTTTAAGAGAAATATCACAGTTGTGATTATAGCTTTTTAAGAAGCATTGTATAACTCTTGTAAGAATTTGTTTACATTCATTTGTAAAGAACTAGAGGAGATCAAGTTGTGATCGGATTCTCTAGAAAGTCTTAGAGGGTATCTAAGCATTATGTTCCTAGAGTGATCAGGTTGTGATCAGAATACTCTAGAAGACTTAGAGGGTATCTAAGTGGAAAACCATTGTAATCAAGATTGATTAGTGGATTAAATCCTCAGGTGAGGTAAATCACTCTAAGGGGGTGGACTGGAGTAGTTTCGTTAACAACGAACCAGGATAAAAATATTGTGTTCATTGTTTTTATCTTAAGAGTTTTTAAAGTCACACTTATTCAAACCCCCCTCCCCTTTCTAAGTGTTTTTCTATCCTTCAATTGGCATCAGAGCGCCGGTTCTAAGGTGCAAGCACTTAACCGTGTTTAGAAAAGATTCAGGAAGAGAAAAACGTTAAGTCAAGATGGTTGAAACTCCAACACCTACATCTACATCTGACTCTGCTGAGCAATACAATGGAAATGGTAACAATGGCTACACTAGACCACCAGTATTCGATGGTGAAAACTTTGAATATTGGAAAGATAAACTCGAAAGTTACTTTCTTGGTTTAGATGGTGACTTATGGGATCTTCTGGTGGATGGTTACAAACATCCAGTGAAAGCTAGTGGTGTAAAGCTCTCAAGACAAGAGATGAGTGATGATCAAAAGAAGCAATTCAAAAATCATCATAAGTGTAGGACTGTTTTGCTGAATGCTATCTCTCATGCTGAATATGAGAAGATATCTAACAGGGAAACTGCCTATGATATATATGAATCATTGAAAATGACTCATGAAGGAAATGCCCAAGTCAAGGAGATCAAAGCTCTTGCCTTGATCCAGAAATATGAAGCCTTCAAGATGGAGGATGATGAAAACATTGAGAAAATGTTCTCAAGATTTCAAATGCTAACTGCTGGATTAAGAGTTCTTGACAAGGGATACACCAAGGCTGATCATGTCAAGAAGATCATCAGAAGCTTGCCAAGAAGATGGGGTCCTATGGTGACTGCTTTCAAAATTGCCAAGAATCTGAATGAAGTCTCGCTTGAAGAATTGATCAGTGCTCTGAGGAGTCATGAAATTGAGCTTGACGCTAATGAACCTCAGAAGAAAGGTAAGTCTATTGCGTTAAAATCTAATTATAAAAAATGTACTAACGCTTTTCAGGCTGAAGAAGAAGATTCTGAAGAATCAGAATCAGAAGAAGAAGATGAACTGTCCATGATCTTTAGAAGGGTAAACCAACTCTGGAAGAGCAAGCATAGGAAGTTCAAGAACTTTAAAAGTACTAAGAAGATTGAACAAGGAGAATCTTCTGGAAGCAGAAGATCTGACAAGAAGAAGGTCACATGCTATGAATGCAATGAGCCTGGTCACTACAAGAATGAGTGTCCAAAACTTCAGAAGGAGAATCCCAAGAAGAAGTTTCATAAGAAGAAAGGTCTTATGGCAACGTGGGATGATTCAGATTCAGAATCAGAATCAGACTCTGAAGGTGAGCAGGCAAACATTGCACTGATGGCCACAGTTGATGATGGATCAGAATCTACATCAGAATCAGATTCTGAAGAGGTATTTTCTGAACTATCTAGAGAAGAGTTAGTTTCCAGTTTAACAGAACTTCTGGAGCTCAAGGCTCATCTTAGTATCAAATACAAAAAGCTGAAAAAGCTATTTGATTCTGAAACTAAGAAGCTGGAAGTGGAAAATTCTGAACTAAAAGAAAAAGTTTTAAAATTATCCAAAGATATTGGATCTCCTTCTGACTCAGAAAAATCCATTCCTAGTCTCAATCATATTTTGAAAGAATATGACTCGAGCTTTAGAAAGTTCTTATCTAGAAGTATTGGCATAAGTCATCTTGCTTCTATGATATATGGTGTTTCTGGAAACAAAAGAGTTGACATTGGCTATGAGGGTGATACCCCGCACAAATTTGAACATGTAGATGATATGAAAATCACATACAAGCCATTGTATGATCAGTTCAAGTATGGCCACTCACATGATATTAGGCTCACTTCACATGCCAAAAGCTTTCATGTTACACACATTAAGAAGCATGTGACACAACCTAGAAAATATCATGCTGCTAAACCTAGGGAATATCATGTTGTACCTCCTGTTGTTTATTATGCTAAACCAAGTTCAATCAGAACTTGAGGAAAAATAACAAGAAAGGACCCAAGAAGTTGTGGGTACTGTCATACCCCAAATTTTGACCTAAGATACCACCTCATATCATTTGCATGTGCATCATTTCCATCTCTAACAAACTGCATAGCTTGTGTTTGCTACTTGTGCTTAGCAGGGTTTAATCAAGAAATCACTCATCAGTACAAGCAACAACCAATTAGGGTTGTGTTCTCCCTTCATCTCAAATGAACCATCTTCATCAACAATCAATATTTGGTCCTCAAATATTCATTTCAACAAGCTCAAAAGCTCTGAATCGACCAAATTAGGGTTTTGACTGAAGACAGCATACTCCTGACTTTTGCTCAGAATTTGACCTAATAGCTTGGGACATGACCTCAAGACCTCAAATGCATCATTTTTGACCTAATCTATTAGCTCAAGACATCTTCCACACAAGGATTGATCAACAATGAAATTTCAAGACATCAGACTAGGGTTTTGACCTATCAGGGACTGAAATCAGGGATCACATTTGGGAAACCCTAAAAAGCTCCAGGACATCACTCAAAGGGTTCAATCATCTTCAAATAATCCCTATGTCAATATACAATGGAAATTGTATCTCAATTCAAGATCCACAGTCATCAATTTCATCAGGTCCACAATTAGGGTTTTTGACCTAATTCACCTAAACAACTGACTTTTTAATCAGGACATGGTGCCACAACTCAAAACATGGATCAAGGTCCTCTAATACCTCAATATGATCCATTCACACCATTCATTTGGTGAGGATAGATTGATTCACCTGAAATCTCCAGAAACGCGATTCACTTGAAAAAATCAACTGTAAAAGATCACCATTGACTTTTTGGAAATTTGGTCAACCATGACTTTTGAAGTTTTAAATCATCAATATATGATATTTGAAGTCATTTGATCAAGAAAAATCAAGAAAATTAATCAAGAATCAAAAAGTCAAAAGTTTGACTTTTCATACTTAGAAAATTTTCTAAGTGTTTCCAATGGTTTTTTCCAAACTTTGGAAGGGAATATCTCAAAATTTCACCTACAAACTGAAAAAAACTTCCAACATGAAAGTTGTAGATTTTGATCCAATGAACAACTTTGTCACATATACTTTTTTCCATAAGATTAACCATTTAAGAGATATGGAGCTTCAAAGTTGGTATCTTTTGAAAAATTCACTAAAAACTTCATTTTTTCCAAAGTTCATGGATCTTTTTCACCCATTTCCTTAAAGATCTTGAAGAAGCTTTCAACTAGGGATTTGAAGTACATAACAAGAGCTTTCCAAAATGTCCAAGAGCATGAAAAAATATTGAGTGGAGCTATGGTTTTGAATTTTGTCATTAGAGGTCCTTAAGCTTAAAATTCAAACCATTTTCACAAAGTTATGAACACTTTTTGGCAAATGATGCAAGCAATGACATAAACAAGCAATGAGTGCAAGATATTTATCATTTGAGATCAGATTGGAAAGAGATAAGAAGCATAGGAAATTTTAACCATGGTTTAGATTTTAACCATTTTGCATTTAATGCAAAGATTCCATTTTATCTCTAAAATGCCAAATCACCATTCTAATCTCAACTTGCTTAGTCTTGCATTCAGAACTCTTGGCCTATAAATAGAGGTCATTTCCTCATTCAAAATCACACCAAAACCTCCAAAAGCATAGGTTTTCTCTTCTTTCTTGAATTACAAGTTTCATAGTTTTCAAAGAGGTAGAAATCTCAACCTCTAAACCATTGAAGTTCTGGCCAAGATGGTGGTTCCAACAACTCATAAACATCATATGGGATGTGTTTGATCCCCTCATACACCCCAAAAACACCTAAACCTTAAAATCACTACCTCACTTCCATATATGCACATAATAAGCCTTATCATGTCAATTTTCATTCTAGCTTATTTCTGTCCAAGCTAATCATCCAAACACATTCCATATACCATATATGAACTATCCCAATCATCATCCATGACTTGTAACCTCAGAATCATCAAGCTCGATCCATACTTGGCCCTACTGCACATCGGGTTCCATGGAGTGATCCAGATGAATTCAGTTCATTCCAAGCATTCAAACATGTTCCATAATCATCATTGAAGCTGTCCAGATCATGAAGCAACATCTGTAACATCTCTTTTGCAGAATTCAATTCTCAGTTTTGCCATTTTTCAAGGTAAGTGCTTTGAACTTCAAACTCCATCATACATGCATCATAAATGAAATATTGCTTTGCCATCTTGTTTCTGCACCATCACTGAATAATAACCCTCAATCAATTGCATCATAACTTGCACATACATCATTTCACGATCAAATTCAGTTTTTGGGTTCTTCATGTTCATGCGAAAATTGATTGTCTTAGAGTGAAAATAAATGAATTGTGAGGGTACCATCGTGTTCCTTGTGAAAAACCGAGTGAGATAGACTATCTACTCGATCAAAACAATCCAGTTTCAAAGATTTTCAAAATCAATTTGAGGTTGTGTTCTTGGCGCGCTTTTTTGTTCATAAATTTTGAATTTTGGTTGGAAAATATAATTAATTCAACGCGTGTATGTTACAAGCCACAAGCGTGGCTCAGTTGGCTTTTGTTTTGAGTGGTGACCTCCTGGTCGTGAGTTCAAGTCCCTATGGGACCAAACCCTTCTTTTTATCACTTATTTTCTTTGGTTTTTTACACAACTTCATTTAATTAATTAACCAATCAAATCAATTCATTTTAACTTCATTTTTTTTACACTTCTCATTTAACATATATATTTTATGAATATCCAAAAAAAAATCACAAAAAAATATTTATTTGATGCATTTTTATTAGGTTTAAAATGACTTGTTTTTAAATGTTTTAATACTTTAAAAATAGTTTTTTTTCACTTGATTTTCAAAACCTAATCACTTGTAAATATTTTGTGATCAAACCCTAATCACTTAGGTCTTAATTAGGTATAAGCTTTTCCTTTATCTTAATTAAGTTGACTCTTTTGTCAAAATCTCAAACTGTTTTCAAAACGATCAAAGCTTTTCAAACGAAGAAACCTCGCGTTTTTTAACAAAACAATCAACCATGTTTTAGAAAATAAAACATGGGCATCCCTTATGGTATAAGTCCCATTCCTTTGTATAAAATTAGGTTTTTCTCATTGTATATATACCTATATTTTTATACCTCGATCAATTTGATCAAAACCCTCGAATAACAAATCAAATTAGGGTTTTCTTCAAAAAAAAATTCGTAAACACATGGGCCTCCTTTAAGGTATAAGTCCCAAGCCCTTTTGTAAACTCAATGACCAATGGGCCCTTTAAGGTATAAACTCAATGGGTAAAACTCAATGACCAAGAAGCAACACATGGGCCTCCTTTAAGGTATAAGTCCCAAGCCCTTTTGTAAACACATGGGCCCTTTAAGGTATAAACTCAATGGGCCTCTCCCCGAGTATAAGTCCCGAGCCCCGTGTACATAAACTGATCATCCTTACAGGTATATTTCCTTCATAAACTCCATTGTACACACACACTTTGTCATATATAATTGTTCATACTTGTTCATATTTGTTCATGTACTTGTTCATATTTGTTCGTACTTGTTCATATTTGTGATCATGTTATATATACTTGTTCAACTTAGTACAACACTAGGTTCCCCATAGCCTCCTATTGGGCTTCGTGCAAAGAATCTCCCTAGTTTAGGTTAGGACATAGAGTATGGTTTCCCGGTGAAATCGCTCTAAGAGCTCAAACCAACTATACCATGCCTCCTCTTGGGCTTCATACAAACGACTTGTCCCTCCCATAGCCTCCTCTTGGGCTTACAATACAAGGACCCTCGATTGTCCCTCCCATAGCCTCCTCTTGGGCTTACAATGCAAGGACCCTCGGATAGCCTCCTCTTGGGCTTCGTACAAGGACCCACGGGCTTCTTAAAAGCATCCCCAATATCCAAATCAAATACCCTAGGAGATTAGACACATATCATCTCTATGATGGGAGTATCTCTTCTATATCATCACAATCAATCAAACTTTTTTTTTTGCCACAAGGCTGGCTAATCAATCAAACCTTTTGCCACAAGGCTGGCTTATCAAAACTTTTTGCCACAAGGCTGGCTAATCAAACTTGTTTTTGCCACAAGGCTGGCTAAATAAAACATCTTTATCATTCTAAGAACCATAAGTGGCACAGCCCAGGTCTTATAATGAAAAGATTCAAACAAATCAAACAGATGTATGTGATGAAATAGATTAGATACATCGAGCATTTAGATGACATTTGTCTCTTATCCTTTGCTTCCACTAGCATAAGTGGGAACTACGATTGCTCTGACTTCTCAACATCCCTTTGAGAATACGTAGGCATAAGGTCGTATCCTTGGCGAGCAAAACTTCTATCTCCCTCAAACCACTCAAACCTTAGCACCCGTAGACCCCGAGCTACAGATGCTCTGATTCCCTCTAAGGGATATGTATGCAGAAGATTGCGATGATCTTTGCGAGCATAATCAAACAAACACCTTAGGTCCCACCTATCTCACAACAGAAAACCTCCCCAATAGCATAGCAAGAAATAAATAGACAAACATAACAAAGAAACCTATAGAGTACTATAGATACGTAGGGTGCTAATACCTTCCCTTCGTATAACCAACCCTCTTACCCGGAATCTCTCCCCCTTTTGCATTGCTTTTAATTTTATTATTTGCATTGCATATCTTTTAAGGTTTGTGCAACTTTTTCCCTTTTCCTGTTTTGGAAACAATAAAAAGTTTGGTCGTGACAAAAAAACAAAATCATTTTCTTGAGCCCGAGCCCAAAGAAGACATCCGGTGTCCCATCCCGATTTTCACGCGACAGAAAAATGGCGAATTCACTGGGGACTATCTTTTTAATGTTTCCAAAGAAAGGGTTAATTCTAATTGTTATGTTTTCATTTCATTCTTGTTACATGTGTGGTTCTATGGTTCTGTTACTTGTGTGGTTTTGTTACAAGTGATACATTATGGACAAATCCTAACCCGGATTAAGTACACATAAGAATTAGATGGAGGGTATAGTCATGTATGGCATACAAGGAGTTCAGTCCTTAACAAGCCGTCATGAGAATCCTTCCGCTCAGTGGAGGTTCCTTGTTGGTAGTATATGTTTAGCAAGTTCAGTTGCGAATACATTGTTGCTTTCATTAAACTGTAGAAGCTGAGTTGGCCGTAGAACCCATTAACCCATCCTGGCCTTATTAGGTTGTGGCGCAGAAACTATTCAGGTGAAGACATGGATTAGTTGTCATGCAGAGAGCCACACGCAGACGAGTTTTTCTTGAGAATATTGCTAGCTCACAAGTTCAATTGTGCAAGCCGGTAATATCCGAAAGAAAAATATAGACTCTGGCGTATCAGTAGAACATGTTGTGTAGGTGATTAACCCCTAGTACTATCCCATGTTTGGTTCTCTGACCTCATGCTCGTGACACTGGACCTTTGAACCTATGTGTACCATGTTTGAATTACCATGTTTGTAGTACCATGTTTGCATTACCATGTTTGCATTATCGTGTTTGCTTCACCATGTTTGAATATGTAGCATTCATGCATCCATGCATTCATATATTAATTAAAAACCCATCTTTTTCCATAAAAACATGATTTTTCCAAAAAAAAAATTAGAGAATTTTCTTTGAAACATTATAGGATTAAGTTATGGAGTGGGTAAAAAGGCATACCAAGAAGTACGGTTTCAAAGCACCTAATGTGGAAAGACTGAGAGAGTTGGCATCTTTTGTACAAGATCCTTCCGATTTTAGGAAAAGCCATGGAAAGCTTTTGCCTATCTTGAACACTCATATTGATGAAGGACTTCTCAAAACTCTGGTTCAGTTCTATGATCCCGTCTACCGATGTTTCACCTTTCCAGACTATCAGTTGGTACCAACCTTGGAAGAATATGCCAATCTTTTGGGTATTCCTGTGTCTAACAAAATACCTTTCAATGGTTTGGAAGCCCTTCCTAAGTCACAAGTCATTGCAGCAAGTATCCACTTGAAGAAATCTGAAGTAGAGAGCAATTGGACTACCAAAGGAAACCTTCCGGGTTTGACTTCGCAGTTTCTAATAAAGAAATCCTTTGATTTCATCGAAACTGGTAGCATGATAGCTTTCGAAGCTATACTAGCCTTGCTCATCTATGGGTTGGTTCTGTTTCCCAACGTCAACGACTTTGTTGATATCAACGCCATAAAAATATTTTTTATTGGAAATCTTGTTCCGACTTTGCTTGGTGACATGTATTTCTCTATTCATCATAGGAATCGCCAAGGCGGTGGAATCATTGTATGTTGAGCACCTCTGTTGTTCAAATGGATTGTTTCACACTTACCTAAGTCTCCTATTTTCACGGAAAACCGGGAAGGTTTGCGTTGGCCTTGAAGACTTATGTCTCTTACTAATAATGATATTCATTGGTATACCTTGGCTCGCTGTGGTACAGAAACCATTAATAGTTCTGGAGAGTTCGCCAACGTACCCCTCATTGGTACACAAGGAGGAATTAACTACAATCCGGTCTTAGCCCGATGACAACTCGGGTATGCAAATTCAGCTAAACCCATTGGTCTCGCAGTGGAATGCTACTTTTACCAAGAAGGGGAGGATCCTCAAGGGTTGAAGACAAGAATGGTAAGATCTTGGTATGACGTCCGAAGGAAAGGAAAAGGTGGGGTAAGGAATGGCATTTCCATAGACGCCTACACCTGTTGGGTGAAGAAAAGAGCAAGGGAGTTTCAAATGCCTTATGATTACGAAAAACCCATGTTCCCTGTGGTATCTCAACTACCCAACATTCCCATTGACACTATGGAAGAATACCAGGAGACTCTAGCCAAGATGAGGTTAGAAAAAGACGCTTGGGAAGAAAAGTTTCGTAAGACTGATGTGGAAAATAGAAAGTTGAAGAAACGAGTGAAAGATCACGAAGAAACTCTCTATTATCAAGATGGATGGCTCATGAGTAAAGATGAGAAGATCCGTCGGAAAGACGCTGCAATCCGGAGGTACATCAAAGAAAGCAAGACAAAGCTTGAAGGTTCAACAAGCAACGCTCCAACGCCTGACGACTAGAAGAATGTTGTTGACAAGCTAAGGACCGAAAAGGCCGAGTTGAAAGCTTACTATGGGAAAGAAATCATGAAGCTCAAGCTGCATAACGCATTTGGTTCTTCATCTGATGAGGATGCTTAGGATTGTATAGCTTTTATTTATCATTTACTTCTGTAGGAGCTATGCTCCAATGTTGTAACATTTTCCCATTATTTCAATAAGATAACAGTTTGTGTACAAATGTTTGCAAGGAAATAATTTGTAAAATATTTGGAAAAATCATAAACTTTTTTGCATACATCATTCTGCATTTCGAGTCTGTTGTCTAGAGTCTCATCTTTTGGATTTTCCTCCATTAGATTGACAAGCTGTCGCGCCTTAAAGTTTCTTGACCGCGCTCGCAATCAGATAACAGATACAATACTCGTTCAAACAAGAGAAGAGTGATGGAAAACTTGGACCAAGAGAATATTGAGCTCCGTGGTACAGTGACCACCCTTCAAGAAAAGTTGGAAAGTCTCACTACTCTGGTTGACTCCTTAGTGGCCGCGCAGAATCAGCAGCCACCACCCAACAGTCAAGCAACAGTGATATCTGATATCCCTACTCCAGTCTCTACAGTTGCATTCAGCATTCCATCTTTCTCCATGCCAGAAGGTTGGGGCACGCCCTTCAGCTTCGGTACAGGTTTTCGCCATAATTTCTCTGGGATTCCAACATCCACAACTGAAGTGCCTGCTACACAAGGTTCACTGTTCACTCCAAATCAGGGGGCACCCTTTTCTAAAATCACTATGGCATTCTCTCAACCCACTATGACGGTTCCGACCCCTATGGTTCACACTGTTCCTTATGATGGCAACGAGATTTATCATGATCAAGGTGATACCACAAATCAGCGTAACCTTGTAGAAGATCTCCAAGAGAAATTTAACAAGATACAACTGGAAGTTAAGGCTATTCGTGGGAAAGACCTGTTCGGGAAAAATGCTCAGGAACTCTGCTTAGTTCCCAGTGTACAAATACCAGCTAAATTCAAGGTCCCAGACTTTGAGAAGTACAAAGGTAGTTCTTGTCCGCAAATTCATCTTGTGATGTATGCTAGGAAGATGTCTACTTATGTTGATAATCATCAGTTGCTCATCCACTACTTTCAAGACAGTTTGACTGGTGCCGCACTGAAGTGGTACACAGGATTGGATAGCACTAACATTCGAACTTTCAACGACCTAGGCGAGGCCTTTGTCCAACAATACAAATACAACTCGGATATGGCTCCAGACAGTGACCAGCTCCAATCCATGGCTCAAAAAGGCCATGAAGCTTTCAAAGAATATGCCCAACGATGGAGAGAAACTGTTGCTCAGATTAATCCACCTTTAAAAGAGAAAGAGATGACCAAGATTTTCTTGAATACTCTCGGCCCATTTTATTATGAACGCATGATTGCTAGCGCTCCAAGTGATTTCACCGAAATGGTAAACATGGGGATGCGTCTAGAAGAAGGAGTCCGAATGGGACGTCTGACTAAGGAAAGTGGATCTTCAAGCGGAACCAAAAAGTTCGGAAGTGGTTTCCAAAAGAAGAAAGAACAAAGTGTTGACATGGTATCCCAAGGGAGGCCAAGAGGAAATGTCAATCATCAACAACAGGTAGCTGCTCGCGCCAGCCATTAATACAACACCGAATCCGGGATTTACCCCTCAGTTTCAACAACAACAGCCTCGACAACAGGCTCAACAGTTTAACAATAATCAGAATCGTGTACAAAGAGCTCCACAGTTCGATCCGATTCCAATGACCTACACAGAGTTGTACCCTGCTTTGATTGAAAGAGGTCTTGTTCAAACTAAAGCACCACCACCAGTACCTGAGAAACTCCCATGGTGGTACAAAGCTGAGATCTCGTGCCCTTATCATCAAGGAGCACCCGGCCATGATCTCGAGCATTGCATATCTTTGAAACATGAAGTTCAGAGGTTAGTTAGATCAAATCTTCTCTCTTTCAGAAATTTAAATCCAAATGTGCAAGCAAATCCGCTGCCCAATCATGGAGGGCATACTGTAAATCTGGTACGTGAAGGCCCTGACCAATACCGAATCTACGATATAAACTTGTCAAGAGCGGATTTGGTACAAATGCACGCCACTTTCTGTCAAATGCGAGATTTTCGCCGACATCACTATGGTTCCTGTAGCATATTTTGCATAGATCCTCATGGATGTTCGACTGTGAGAAGAGATCTTCAAGTATTGCTAGATGATGGTACTATTCAAATCTTCAAAAATAGGAATGAAGATGAAGTTAACATGATAGGATGTTATCCGCATGAGCATTTAGTCTCAGATATCAACTCGGAAATGCCTAAAGTTAACGTCATCGTTCCTCATTTTAACATGCCTGAGCGCATAGAGGTTACCTACAACAAGCCAAGGGTTCATGTTGCTCCTTTGATCATTTGTCTACCTGGACCTGTTCCTTATGACTCTGACAAGGCAGTTCCATACAACTATAATGCAACAATGATAAAGAATGGACAAGAAGTTCCCATACCTACTCTTTCATCTGTCGTAAATATCACTGATGTGAGTCGAGTAACAAGAAGTGGACGTGTGTACACTCCATTACCTCCAAAGCAACATGTTGCTCCTGCAACCAGGCAAAATCCTGTTGATACACCGGTAAGGAATCCTGAGGAAACTCCTGTCAGTAATACAAACACTGATGTTGGTCAATCCAGTGGAACCAATGTCAATCCTGACTTTGATGAAATTCTGAAACTCATCAAAAGAAGCGAATACAAAATTGTGGATCAGCTTATGCAGACTCCTTCAAAGATCTCAATACTTTCATTGCTTTTAAACTCTGAAGCCCATAGGGAAGCCCTGATGAGAGTATTAGATCAAGCTTTTGTGGATCATGATGTGACTGTTGACCATTTTGATGGGATAATAGCCAACATAACAGCTTGCAACAATTTAAGCTTCTGTGATGAAGAACCCCCTGAGGAGGGCAGAGATCACAATCTTGCTCTGCACATTTCTATGAACTGTCAGTCAGACTCTTTGTCTAATGTATTGGTAGACACTGGATCTTCCTTAAATGTGATGCCAAAGACGACTCTTGCTCGCTTGTCTTACCAAGGAATGCCTATGAAGCTCAGTGGTGTAGTAGTCAAAGCATTTGATGGATCGCGAAAATTTGTTATCGGAGAAGTCAACCTTCCCATGAAAATTGGTCCACATACATTTCAAATCACCTTCCAGGTCATGGACATTCAAGCTGCTTATAGCTGTCTATTAGGACGACCATGGATCCATGAAGCAGGGGCAGTAACGTCTATGCTCCATCAAAAGTTAAAATTTGTAACAAATGGAAAATTGGTAACAATAAGTGGGGATCAAGCCTTGATGGTGAGCCATTTATCCAATTTCTCTTTCATTAGTGCTGATAATATGGAAGGAACGCAGTTCCAAGGTCTCTCTTTAGAAGACGAATCTTCCCAAAAGAAAGCATCAATCTCTTCTTACAAAGAGGCAGTGAAAGTAGTAAAAGATGGAACTACCACTGGCTGGGGGCAAGTGGTGATCCCTACCAACAATGAAACCAGAGCAGGACTCGGGTGTTCACCGATGTTCTCGAATTGCACCAAGAAGGATGAAACCCTTCGTCCGATTAAAGAAACGTTCCTTAGTGGAGGGTTCCTTAACCCGATTCCTCAAGAGGTTAATGTTCTTATCGAAGAGTGTACCGAAGAAGGTCTCTCCGATTCTGAAGAAGAATGGAAATGTTATCTCAATGACTCGGGATACATATCTCAGGAAGAACCGTATGCACCATTCTATCCTCCTTCAGAGAAACCCAAAGGTAAAGAAACTGAGCCTGTTCCTGCAGAGGTTTGGGATACCTTGGGACAACCAAGTGGCAAATATGATTATATGGTGAAATATACTGCACCTGAAAGTTCAAAGATTTCGATCGAAGACATCCAACCAACTGGATGGGGAGATTCCTTTGAATATAACAGTCAACCAGAAGGGGCCTACAAGCTCTCTCAATTTTCACAGCAACCTGAAATTACTGGAAATTTCAACTTTAACGCATCTACAAAGATTGATAATCCCGAAGATGGTTATTATCACATAAACGCCATTTTTGAAGATGAAGGGGAAGATGGCCCCACAGTTGACTTGGAAAGTGTCTCTGACAATGAGTCTCTTCTTCCTGAAGATTGGGAATTACATCCTGAAGATCCTGAAGATTGTGACTCATCTTATGCTCTTCAAGAAGTAGAAGAAGACCGTCTCAGCTCTACAAAGAACAAGGTTTACAAACCAGGACCTTCAAATCCTGCTCGACCAGCGGTCAATGTCTCCACTGAAGAAGATTCTGAGAAAAAATTTCCTGAATACATAATACACAGAGGAGTTCGTTGCTACTGGAAAGCTGTTGACGTTCCAAATGTTGTTCACCGCTCGAAGTAATCACCTTGCTGTTATTTTGACCTCCTGCCTTGCCCAAAGCAGAGAGATGCTTTATAGGGCTTTGCTTTTAAAATGTTTTATCCTGCCCAAATAAGTTTGTGTATAGGGCTTTGTTTTAAAATGTTTCCCTCTTTGTCCCGCCCAAGACAAATGAGTTTGTGTTTAGGGCTTTGTTTCAAAAATGAATCATAAATAAAGTGTCATTTTGAATTCCCTACACTATCTGTTTTTATTTTTGCTTTTTTTTTCTGGAAATGGTAATCCTAAAAAACCAAAAAAAAAACTTTTTCAGTAATCTGCATACACTATTGCATTCACAATTTTTCTGAAACAAGCATAAATCATATGTGCAGATTAATTGTTAACAAACCCATTGAATGCAATAACCCTATGCCCTCTCCCAACTTTGAGTTTCCTGTGTTCGAAGCCGAAGAAGAGGAAGAGGAAGAGATCCCGGATGAGATCTCTCGATTACTTAAGCACGAGGAAAGAGCCATTCTGCCTCACAAAGAGCCTCTAGAAAAGATCAACTTGGGTTCGGAAGAAGACAAAAAAGAAGTGACCATTGGATCGCTGCTTGATACTGATATCAAGAGTAAGCTGATAGATCTTCTCAAAGAATATGTTGACGTATTTGCTTGGTCCTACCAAGACATGCTTGGGTTAGATACCAATATTGTTCAGCATTACTTGCCATTGAAGCCAGAATGTCCGCCAGTTAAGCAGAAATTGCGAAGGACTCACCCTGATATGGCTAACAAGATCAAAATGGAAGTTCAAAAACAACTCGTCGCAGGTTTTCTTGTAACCTCTGAGTATCCTCAATGGTTGGCCAACATAGTGCCAGTTCCGAAGAAAGATGGCAAAGTCAGAATGTGTGTTGACTACCGTGACTTGAACAAGGCCAGTCCAAAAGATGACTTTCCATTACCACATATTGACATGCTGGTCGATAACACGGCTAAGTTCAACGTCTTTTCCTTCATGGACGGGTTCTCCGGTTATAATCAGATCAAGATGGCTCATGAAGATATGGAGAATACATCTTTCATCACCCCATGGGGTACCTTTTGCTACAAAGTGATGCCGTTTGGATTAAAGAATGCAGGCGCAACTTACCAAAGGGCAATGACTACTCTCTTTCATGACATGATGCATAAATAAATTGAAGTTTATGTGGACGACATGATAGCCAAGTCCAGCACAGAAGAAGAACATATTGAATACCTTTTGAGGTTGTTTCAACGACTAAGGAAATATCAGCTTTGCTTGAATCCTAACAAATGTACTTTTGGGGTAAGATCTGGAAAACTCTTAGGTTTCTTTGTCAGCCAAAGAGGTATTGAAGTAGATCCCGACAAAGTCAGAGCTATTCAAGAGATGCCTGCACCAAAAACTGAAAAGCAAGTAAGAGGATTTCTCGGACGATTGAACTACATTTCCAGATTTATCTCTCAAATGACTGCTACTTGTGGGCCAATTTTCAAGCTTCTCCGCAAATATCAAGGGGTTGTATGGACTGAAGATTGCCAAAAAGCGTTCGACAGTATCAAGGAATATCTGTTAGAACCACCAATATTGATTCCTCCAGTTGAAGGAAGACCATTAATCATGTACCTTACCGTGTTGGAAGAATCGATGGGTTGTATGCTTGGACAGCAAGATGAAACAGGTAAGAAGGAGCATGCCATCTATTACCTGAGTAAGAAATTCACAGATTGTGAGTCTCGTTACTCCATGCTCGAAAAAACATGTTGCGCTTTGGCTTGGGCTTCAAAACGTCTCCGCCAATACATGATCAACAATACTACTTAGTTAATCTCCAAAATGGATCCAATCAAGTACGTCTTTGAAAATCCTGCCTTAACAGGAAGGATTGCCCGATGGCAAATGCTGTTATCTGAGTGTGACATCGAGTACCGTGCTCAAAAAGCGGTCAAAGGAAGCATTCTCGCCGATCACTTGGCGCATCAGCCGATTAATGAATATCAATCTCTCAAGTTTGACTTTCCTGACGAAGATGTCATGTACTTGAAGATGAAAGATTGTGACGAACCGTTACCTGAAGAAGGTCTTGATCCTGGATCAAGATGGGGCCTAATTTTTGATGGAGCAGTAAACGCTTTTGGCAATGGAATTGGGGCAGTTATCATCACTCCCAAGGGTACTCATATCCCATTCTCTGCCAGATTACTATTTGATTGCACCAACAACGTCGCGGAATATGAAGCTTGTATCATAGGTCTCGAAGAAGCCATTGACTTAAGGATCAAGATCCTAGACATATATGGAGATTCAGCCCTTGTGATCAACCAAATTAAAAACAAGTGGGAAACTTACCACCCTGGCTTGATTCCTTACAGAGATTATGCAAGACGTCTGTTGACTTTCTTCAACAAGGTTGAATTGCATCATATACCTCAAGATCAGAATCGAATGGCAGACGCCTTGGCTACTCTATCTTCCATGTTCAAAGTCAGTCATTGGAATGATATGCCTAAAGTCAGAATTATGCGCCTTGAAAGGCCAGCCTATGTGTTTGCAACTGAAGCAGTCATCGATGATAAACCGTGGTTCCACGACATCAAACGCTTCCTTCAAACTCAAGAGTACCCGCTTGGGGCATCAAACAAAGATAAGAAAACTCTAAGGAGACTTTCTGGCAGTTTCTTCCTGAACGGAGATGTGCTATACAAAAGAAATTTCGACATGGTTTTGCTCAGATGCGTGGACAGACACGAAGCAGACATGTTAATGCATGAAGTACATGAAGGGTCCTTTGGAACCCATTCAAATGGGAATGCAATGTCCAGGAAGATATTAAGAGCAGGATACTATTGGTTGACAATGGAGTCTGACTGTTATAAACACGTGAAGAGATGTCACAAGTGCCAGATCTATGCAGATAAGATCCATGTGCCACCGACTCTACTCAATGTTCTCTCATCTCCATGGCCTTTCTCCATGTGGGGTATCGACATGATCGAAATGATCGAACCGAAAGCTTCAAACGGTCATCGTTTCATCTTGGTGGCTATTGATTACTTCACCAAATGGGTCGAAGCAGCATCTTACGCCAACGTTACAAGACAAGTGGTTGTGAGGTTCATCAAGAACAACCTCATTTGCCGATATGGTGTTCCAAGCAAGATCATTACTGACAATGGTTCGAAGCAAGATCTATGCAGATAAGATCCATGTGCCACTGACTCTACTCAATGTTCTCTCATCTCCATGGCCTTTCTCCATGTGGGGTATCGACATGATCGAAATGATCGAACCGAAAGCTTCAAACGGTCATCGTTTCATCTTGGTGGCTATTGATTACTTCACCAAATGGGTCGAAGCAGCATCTTACGCCAACGTTACAAGACAAGTGGTTGTGAGGTTCATCAAGAACAACCTCATTTGCCGATATGGTGTTCCAAGCAAGATCATTACTGACAATGGTTCGAACTTGAACAACAAAATGATGAAAGAATTGTGTGAGGAATTCAAGATTGAGCATCATAACTCTTCTCCTTACAGACCAAAATTAATGGCGCCGTTGAAGCTGCTAAAAAGAACATTAAGAAGATCGTCCAGAAAATGGTTGTCACTTACAAAGACTGGCACGAAATGCTGTCGTTTGCTTTACATGGGTACCGTACTTCAGTGCGTACTTCAACAGGGGCAACCCCTTTCTCTCTAGTATACGGCATGGAAGTTGTGCTCCCCGTAGAAGTTGAAATCCCATCAATGAGAGTTCTCATGGAGACTAAGTTATCAGAGGCTGAATGGTGTCAAAATAGATACGATCAGTAACGTATGACTGCTCTATGCCATGGACAGTTATACCAAGCAAGGATGAAACAAGCCTTCAACAAAAAGGTTCGACCTCGTGAATTTCAAGAAGGCGACCTCGTGCTTAAAAAGATCTTGTCTTTTCAACCGGATTCTAGGGACAAATGGTCTCCTAATTACAAAGGCCCGTATGTTGTCAAAAGAACATTTTTTGGCGGCGCAATGACTCTTGCAACCATGGATGGTGATGAACTCCCACATCCTGTGAATGCTGACGCAGTCAAGAAATACTTTGTCTAAAAAAAGACAAAAGAACAACTCGGTAAGTCGAAAACCCGCAAAGGGCGACTTAGGCAAAAATGAGCGTCTCGGTGGACTGAAAACCCGAAAGGGCGGTCCAGGCAAAAATTAGAGACAATAAACAGAAAAAATTCATCCTGGTAGATTGAAAACCAGAAAGGGAAATCTAGGCAAAAATTAAGGATTTATAACAAAGTAACTGCATCAGTCCGTACTTCGTCACCTGAGGAGTCTTTTTCATCAAATGATCTTCAATCAAATCATCGCCAATCTAAAGCAACAAGCACAGTTGGAACTCAAAGTTGTTAGGGAAATAGTGGTTATTGCTTTCAAAGTAGCCTTTTCCGCATATTTACCATTTCCAACTCTTGTAAATACTCTATGGAATCACGCCTTTAGCTGATTACCATCCTATTAAATAAATTTGAGCCTTGTGCCCATTTGTTTGAAATTCTTGATCTTTTCTAGCTTGTAAAATGACGCTTTAATTGTGTTATTCACTTTTGAAAAAAAATAAAAAAAGAAGTTTTAAATGAATTTACTTTTCTTTTTCAAAATAAAAGCGAAACTTTCCTTTGAGTTGTGAACTACAGAAGGAACATCAACAGCTATCTCCATAGGATGAACCAAAGATTATCCTTCAGAACTGTTCTTTTCCTCAAAAGAGATGATGAGACAACAGTATTCTTATCCCAAAAAGAATTCCTAAACCAATTACCCCTCGTGGTAGGAAAAGTTCTTTTATCCCCAGTGAAGAAGATATTTCATCTCCAGTGAAGAAGTTCTTCCATCCCAGTGAGAAAAGACGCTTGTCTTCCCCAGAGAAGTCTAAAGCATGCAAACACAATTCATCACCGTGTTATCTGCACCGTGTTGAAGAACATTTGCCAAGTATCTGGTTGTATTGCGACGTCGGTCCTTCTCCAGTATATACTTCTTTGTCTGTCAGTATCGTCAACATGCATGCGACATTCGTGACATTCATCATTCATACATACTTGCATCATTTATGCATTCTTGCATTTTTCAATGTTTGCTTTAAAATCACTTGTTTAGGATGTATCTATCTCCAAAAGAAACAGGTATGGGCGTGTCATCTCTTCAAGTAGGTTGTCACCCATAAGCAGAAAGAACATCTTCTTTCTCCAGTTCCCCACTGAGATCATTCCTTGTGGAAGAAGGTTGCTTTAGCTTCTCCTCTCAAAACGAAGGAGAAAAACCCCATTTTGAGTTCATTCCTCATTGGGTACAAAATCTTGTTTGACTGTTTCTTTCCAATTCATTCTTGGATAGAACCATGTCTTTACCAGAAATTCAAATTCCGATTCCCCAAATAGAGTCGTGAAAATTGAGCCATAAGCAATAGCCTCATCATCTGAGCAGCTTATACCTCTTTCAAAAGACCTTTCCTCTCTAGGAAATCAATCATGAATACCATGTGACAATCAGGGCCTTATTACTGTTCACAAGGCTGAATAACCAGTAATTTCCCTAGCAAAGTCTCCAGAATCATTTTATCACTTGGCTGATAATTGATCATGTCTTCAGAACCGCTAAGAAGTCACTTTTTTCAAAAGGACATATAAGGAGCATGGAAAATCATTTTGATATGAGACCAAAGACACTGGTTAGAGGACTCTCTAAGGTTTCTAAAAAGTCCTAGAACTCTTCCATATCTTAAAAATTAAGAGAGATATGCCTTGTCAAAGTTGGACAATTTTGAAGAGAAAAATGTGAAGAAAAAGGCTTCAAAATGAATCTTTTTGTAAAAGGACCCAATCTTTTTTGATTCAATCTTGCTCCCCAAGTAATCTAGAAGACCTAAGTCCAATGCCACGAATTTTTGACAATTACTTGATTTTTATTGAATTTTTATTCATTAAAAATATGATTTAAATCAAATAATCGAAGAAATATGAAAAGATTTGATTTGGTTATATTTTTTAATCAAATTCAATTACATTATGGACTACATATTTGATTAAAATTCGTGCAAAAGTAAATTGATGGAAAAAGATTGAAATTATACTAATTTAGAAAGATTTTATGGAGATTTTCAATCAACTTCCAATTCAATGATTCAATTGGATTTTTCAGAGTTTTGTTAACCTAAACCTCTCCATTATAAATACATAACACAACCAAACCCTTAAAAAAGGTTTTTTTTGCAGTCAGAGAGAGCTTGTAGCAAGTCCAAAAAATCAAGAAAATTACCAATTCGGTTTTGAAGATTAACAGGGATTCAAGGCGTTCCAGGCATCACAATACATTCCTTGGTGTTCTCTGAATCTATCCAGACATTCCCCAAGGTTCCACGCGTTCAGGAGCACCCCTTTTCAATCACGGTTTGCTCTTGCTTTTTGTAATTTTCGATTTCAATGTGTTACGCATCATAAACGAGATTCGATGGCATAACGTTGTTTATCGTGGTGTTTGCAAGCTATTGGTACCGTTTGATTGAAGTTTAGATGCATATATGATGGAATGCCATGGCTAGGGTTTCAAAGCTCTAAATTAGGAACCAAGAATAGAGACAAAATTGGACCAAATTAGGGACCCTACCGCGCTCAGAACGAAATTTTCAATTAAACTGTATGATTCTTTGACATTTATATGTTGTATTTGGTGAGTTTCAATTTTGCAGGAACTAGCTATGGGTGTATTCGTAGCTAAATGATAGCTGATTCGTAGCAAAAAAAAAGGGGAGAAGGACAAAGTCTCCACGAAGAAGACAATTGTTGGGCGCGCAAATATTTGTTCAAATCCCTGAGTTAATTTGTTTTTTATATAATATTTTTCGTTTACATTATTAACAGCTAACGAAAAGTCGTCTAGCGGAGGCGCGTATCGTCAAAAGCTTCAGCCTAGAAGGACGCCAGTTCGATCCTTGCTTGGGGCGTTATTTTTGTTTGCACTTGTGTTGATCTCTTCTTTCAGATCCAGCACTCCACCTTTAATGTAGGCACACAGTACGCTTGCCTGTATCCAGCCGTTAGATCACCTATCAGATCCATCTGACGCACGTGGACGCAAAGGCATACCATAGACCCTCGCCAGCATGCTGCACCAAACCGCCAGCTAAGTTTTCTATTTTTATTATTTTTTTATTCAACTAATTCTATTCAATTTTATTTTCTCAATAAAATTTCTTTTAGTTTCTCTTTTTCTTTTTCTTTTCATAAAAATCATAACTACTTATTTTTTTAATAATTTATTCTTTTATAATTAAATAATTAATTTAATCTAATTGTTAATAATAATTTTGATTTAAATAATTAAATGATTAATTTAATCTAGTTTGTTTAATTGTTTTGATTAAGTTAATATTTTATTAATTGATTAAATTACTTGTTAGGGTTAGGTAATTTAATCGAAACTTTATTTTTGTCGATTTAATTAACTAGGTTGAAAAACCAATAACTAATTAATTTTATTTTTTATTTATTTTATTAACCATGGTTAACTTGTACCCTAATCAAGATTTACAAGGATCATTCTGTAGATGTTTTTGATTGGCTGTATTTTTTGGTTTTTACTGATGTCAAGACCGATGTCATGACATCCGAAGCTGCTGTGTTTTATTATGTTCTCAGCATGGTTGGTTGATCTGTTAAGACTTTGCGCGCCTCTTTTGGAAACTTTGGATATTGATTCGCTTCAGAACAACGTTATGCGATGTTTATTCATAGGATCTTTGATTTATGGAAATGGTTTTAAAATAGGTTTAAAACTAATATTGGATCCAAGGCCCAGCTGCTGCAAGGTTATATATATCAAATGAAGAAGCTGCTGGATGGTTTTTTTAGGGTTTGCCGTCCAGAAGTTTGTTGTGTTGTTCGTCTGTGTACTAGATTTCTTGTAAGCCAAACAATCATCATGATGATTGTCTTGGTCTAGGCGTTTTTATTTTGAGTTGTAAAAAGTACTCAAAGCTTTTAAGCAAGAGTACTATTGTTCTTGATCAAAGCTTTTAAGCAAGATCAAGGTGTGTTTTGAAGAGTGTCTTCTTTTGCTTTTCGTCTGTTAGTTTTTCATCACTGCTGTGATTGAGGGGGAGTGAGTAGGAGCTCTGGTCTAGCTGTTTAGATTGAAGTTGCATTGGGTAGATATTAAGTGAAAGGCGTAATATTGAGTTGTATTACCTTGAATTAATATTACTTATAGTGGACTTCCTCCCTGGCTTGGTAGCCCCCAGATGTAGGTGTGTTTGCACCGAACTGGGTTAACAATTTTCCTGTGTTGTTTACTGTTTACTCGTTGTTCATTTGTTTGAAAACATTCAGATAATGATGTCGTGACATCCTGTAAGACATCGCGTGTCTGAGTCCAGAATTTCAATTGGCATCAGAGCAGGCACCCTGCCTGTTTTTACTGGGTGAGATCTAGGGAAAGTATTTTCTGGTTCGATGGACAAAGAAGGTGGTGGATTTATAATGAGACCACCCATTCTGGATGGTTCTAATTATGATTATTGGAAACCTCTCATGGTGGCTTTTCTGAAATTTGTGAATAGCAAAGCATGGAGAGCTGTGAACAAAGGATGGGAACATCCTGTTATTACTGATAAAGATGGCAACAAAACTCTTAAACCAGAGGAAGAGTGGGACAAAGATGAAGAGGCATTGGCGCTTGGCAACTCTAAAGCTCTAAATGCTTTATTCAATGGAATTGACAAAAATATATTCAGACTGGTGCACCAGTGTGAACTAGCCAAAGATGTCTGGGATATCCTAAAGACTACTCATGAGGGCACCTCCAAAGTGAAGATGTCAAGACTTCAACTGCTAACTACAAAATTTGAAAATCTAAGGATGAGGGATGATGAAAGTATTAAGGATTTTCATATGAATTTACTCGATATTGCTAATACCTCAGGAGCTTTGGGAGAAAAAATGTCTGATGAAAAGTTGGTAAGGAAAATCCTTAGATCCCTACCTAAGAGATTTGATATGAAAGTTACAGCTATAGAAGAGGCACAGGACATCAGCAAAATGACGGTAGAAGAGTTAATTGGATCTCTTCAAACCTTTGATATGGGAATCAGTGAAAATTCTGAAAAGAAGAACAAGAGCATAGCCTTTGTGTCCAACTCTCAAGAAGAATTAAAGGAAAGTAGAGAAGAGAATGTATCTGAATCTATAGCTATGCTTGGTAAACAATTCAACAAAATTATGAGAAGGATGCATCAGAAGTCAAGACCTAATGTCAAGAACATCTCATCTGACATCAATGGATCTTATGACTCTGGCAGAGGAGCTAAACCAGAAGAAAAGTACAATCACAACAAAGGGATCCAATGTCATGGATGTGAAGGGTATGGACATATTAGAGCTGAATGCCCTACCTATCTCAAGAAACAAAAGAAAGGATTGTCTGTCTCCTGGTCTGATGAAGATTCAGAGAGTGATTTTGAAGAAGAATCAGCCAAACATGTCACAGCCCTTACTGGAATTTGCAATTCTGATGAAGATTCGAGGAAAGACGAGCTAACCTTTGAAGAACTGGCAGGTTCCTACAGAAAGCTGTGTATCAAATGTGCAGAAGTGTGTCAACAAGGTGAAAAGCAGAAGAAATACATAGCTCAGTTGGAGGCTGATAACAAAGAGCTTAATGAAACTATATCTGAACTGAATGGTGAAACTATCCTGTTACAATCCAAACTTGATCAGATGTCAAAATCAGTAAAAATGTTGAACAGTGGCACGGATATGTTGGAGGAGATCTTGCAGGTTGGAAAAAGTTCAAGAGATATGTCTGGTATAGGTTTTGTTGGTGCAAAGAAATATGTCCAAGATAGTAGCAGAACTAAACCTGAAGCTGAGATGTTGAAGCCGATGTCAAAACATGTGACTCAACATCACGAGAAAGGTGAAATGAAGAGAAAGTTTCAAAGATGGAGATGTCATTACTGTGGAAGATTTGGGCACATTAAGCCTTTTTGCTTCAGACTACATGGATATCCAGATCAAGCTCCTTCTTACAAACCTAAGCAGATCATGCCCATCCAGAAGCAACAATGGAAACCTAAAAATATGGCCTTAATAGCCCATACATCCCTTAGAGTTTCAGCCAAAGAAGACTGGTATTTTGATAGTGGATGTTCCAGACACATGACTGGACTCAAGAATCTTCTTGTTGATATCAAAAGTCATTCTACTAGTTATGTAACCTTTGGTGATGGAGCTAAAGGAGAAATCAAAGGAGTTGGGAAATTAGACTGTTCAGGAGTGCCAAGTTTAGAAGGTGTTTTGTTGGTCAAGGGCCTGACAGCTAACCTCATAAGCATCAGTCAACTATGTGACCAAGGATACCAAGTCAACTTCACTAAAGCTGAGTGTGTGGTTACTAATGAAGAAAAGGAAGTAGTAATGAGGGGTGTCAGATCCAAAGATAACTGCTACTTGTGGGTGTCTCATGAATCCAGCTACTCTACTGTTTGTTCTAAAGAAGAAGAAGCAAAGCTGTGGCACCAAAAACTTGGTCACCTTCATCTAAGAGGTATGAAACGAATTATTTCTCTGGAAGCTGTAAGAGGAATTCCTAAGCTACAAATTGATGAAGGAAAAATATGTGGTGAATGTCAGGTAGGAAAACAAACCAGAATGTCACATCCAAAGGTTACACATCTGACTACTTCCAGAGTTCTTGAACTTCTACATATGGACTTGATGGGACCAATGCAAATAGAAAGTCTTGGAGGAAAGAAATATGCTTATGTGGTTGTGGATGACTACTCCAGGTACACTTGGGTAAACTTCATCAGAGAAAAGTCAGATGTGTTTGATGTTTTCAAGGACCTATGTCAAAGAATTCAAAGAGAAAAAGAAAATGGTGTTGTGAGAATCAGAAGTGATCATGGAAAGGAATTTGAGAATCAAAAGTTTGCTGAATTCTGCTCCTCTGAAGGAATACATCATGAATTCTCTTCCCCTATTACTCCACAGCAAAATGGGGTTGTTGAACGAAAGAATAGAACTATTCAAGAATCAGCAAGAGCTATGATCCATGCTAAGAATCTTCCTATCTACTTCTGGGCTGAAGCCATGAATACTGCTTGTTATGTCCATAATAGAGTTACCTTAAGAAAAGGAACCTCTACCACCCTATATGAGATCTGGAAGGGAAGAAAACCCACTGTCAAATACTTCCATGTGTTTGGTAGTAAGTGTTACATTCTTGCTGATAGAGATCACAGGAGGAAGATGGATCCCAAGAGTGATGAAGGAATCTTTCTGGGCTACTCTACAAACAGTAGAGCCTATAGAGTATTCAACTCAAGAACCAAAACAATAATGGAATCCATAAATGTTGTGGTTGATGATGTTCAGAATCAAGCAGATGTCACAGAAGATGTCGGAACATTCTGGGATCTTACAGCAGAAGGGTCTACAAGAGAAGATGATTGCAGTCCCACTATCACAGAAGCTGAGACTGAACCCCCTAACAAGAGTCCTTCTATAAGACTTCAGAAAGATCATCCTAAAGAACTTATTATAGGAGATCTCAACAGTGGAGTTATTACAAGGTCAAGAGAAGTTGTCTCAAACTCTTGTTTTGTATCAAAGATTGAACCTAAAAATGTCAAGGAGGCATTAACAGATGAGTTCTGGATTAATGCCATGCAGGAAGAACTAGGCCAGTTTGAAAGAAATGAAGTATGGGAGCTGGTACCAAGACCTAAAGGTACTAATGTCATTGGAACTAAATGGGTTTACAAGAACAAGTCAGATGAACTGGGAACTGTTATCAGAAACAAAGCAAGGCTAGTTGCTCAAGGATACACCCAAGTTGAAGGAATTGACTTTGATGAAACCTTTGCCCCTGTTGCCAGACTTGAGTCAATTAGGTTATTGTTAGGGATTGCTTGTATTCTGAAATTCAAACTATACCAGATGGATGTGAAGAGTGCTTTCTTGAATGGATATTTGAATGAGGAAGTCTATGTAGAACAACCTAAAGGTTTTGCAGATCCAAACCACCCTGATCATGTTTACAAATTAAGAAAAGCTCTTTATGGTTTGAAACAAGCCCCTAGAGCTTGGTATGAGAGACTAACTGAGTTTCTTACGATCAATGGATACAGGAAAGGAGGGATAGATAAAACTCTTTTTGTTAAAGATGAAGGAGGGAAGATTCTGATAGCTCAAATCTATGTGGATGATATTGTATTTGGCGGGATGTCAGACAAGATGACTAGACATTTTGTTGATCAGATGCGATCTGAATTTGAAATGAGTCTAGTTGGAGAATTAACCTATTTTCTTGGGCTGCAAGTCAAACAGATGGAAGACTCAATCTTTCTCTCTCAGAGCAAGTATGCTAGAAACATTGTCAAAAAGTTTGGAATGGAAAATGCTTCTCACAAAAGGACACCAACACCTACCCATTTGAAGCTGACCAAAGATGAAAAGGGAACCAGTGTTGATCAAAGTCTATACAGGAGCATGATAGGAAGTCTGCTGTATCTTACAGCCAGTAGACCTGATATTGCCTTTGCTGTTGGGGTATGTGCCAGGTATCAAGCAGAACCCAAAACCAGCCATATCAATCAAGTCAAGAGGATCCTGAAATATGTGAATGGTACTTGTGAATATGGAATGCTCTACTCTCATGGGTGTGAACCCATTCTCACGGGATATTGTGATGCAGACTGGGCAGGAAGTGCTGATGACAGAAAAAGTACTTCAGGAGGATGTTTCTTCTTGGGTAATAATCTTATTTCATGGTTCAGCAAGAAACAAAACTGTGTGTCTCTGTCCACTGCAGAGGCAGAATACATTGCAGCAGGAAGTAGTTGCTCTCAGCTTGTTTGGATGAAACAGATGTTATCAGAATACAATGTCCCACAAGATGTCATGACATTATATTGTGACAATTTAAGTGCCATTAACATTTCAAAGAATCCTATTCAGCATAGCAGGACCAAGCACATTGATATTAGACATCATTACATTAGAGATCTTGTTGAAAATAAAACAATTGTCTTGGAACATGTTGCTACAAACCTTCAACTAGCTGATATTTTCACAAAAGCCTTGGATGCAAATCAATTTGAAAATCTAAGAAGCAAACTAGGCATTTGTCTTTGTGAAGGATTATAGCAATTAATTGGATATGAGACCAGCACTATTTCTCTCTTGACTGTCAAGTATACTCTGCTGATGGTGGTGATGATCATACTACTGGTAGTGATGACTGAGGAGGGTGAGGATGCTGATGCCCGGACTAGTAACTCCAATGATGTGGAGATGAGTACGGAGAATGATTCTGAAGTGTAAATCTTCACCTGTTGTTTGGCTTCTTTTGTGGCTAGAAAGGGGGAGAAGTGATAGATGATGATGATTTGGTTGCTGGTGTTGGTATGGTTGCTGTGAATTGGATTTGGTTGTTGGTGTTGGTATGGTTGCTGTGAATTGGTTGTTGGTGTGGTTGCTGTTATTCTGTTTGATTCCTTGGATGTACTATGATTAATCAAGCAAGAGCTTGTTGTCTAACAGATTATTTTTTGGATCCTTGTGTCTATTGGCTGCTGTGTGTACTCTGATCTCTGATGGTATCATCTATTATTGTTTTAGCCAAAAATTCGCCAAAGGGGGAGTTTGTAGATGTTTTTGATTGGCTGTATTTTTTGGTTTTTACTGATGTCAAGACCGATGTCATGACATCCGAAGCTGCTGTGTTTTATTATGTTCTCAGCATGGTTGGTTGATCTGTTAAGACTTTGCGCGCCTCTTTTGGAAACTTTGGATATTGATTCGCTTCAGAACAACGTTATGCGATGTTTATTCATAGGATCTTTGATTTATGGAAATGGTTTTAAATTAGGTTTAAAACTAATATTGGATCCAAGGCCCAACTGCTGCAAGGTTATATATATCAAATGAAGAAGCTGCTGGATGGTTTTTTTAGGGTTTGCCGTCCAGAAGTTTGTTGTGTTGTTCGTCTGTGTACTAGATTTCTTGTAAGCCAAACAATCATCATGATGATTGTCTTGGTCTAGGCGTTTTTGTTTTGAGTTGTAAAAAGTACTCAAAGCTTTTAAGCAAGAGTACTATTGTTCTTGATCAAAGCTTTTAAGCAAGATCAAGGTGTGTTTTGAAGAGTGTCTTCTTTTGCTTTTCGTCTGTTAGTTTTTCATCACTGCTGTGATTGAGGGGGAGTGAGTAGGAGCTCTGGTCTAGCTGTTTAGATTGAAGTTGCATTGGGTAGATATTAAGTGAAAGGCGTAATATTGAGTTGTATTACCTTGAATTAATATTACTTATAGTGGACTTCCTCCCTGGCTTGGTAGCCCCCAGATGTAGGTGTGTTTGCACCGAACTGGGTTAACAATTTTCCTGTGTTGTTTACTGTTTACTCGTTGTTCATTTGTTTGAAAACATTCAGATAATGATGTCGTGACATCCTGTAAGACATCGCGTGTCTGAGTCCAGAATTTCACATTCATACACTGAAAAAAATTTCTTTGTGTATTCTTTTCAGGGCAATCTTCAGATACCTCCCGACTACGCGCCACGCCTTTTACGAAGCTAAGTTTTGATTTTATTTTCTTTTAAATATTATTTGCACTATAAAATTGTTATTAGGGCTAAAAACTTCAAAAAGTCAATGGACTCTTTTGCACTCACGTATTTTGCTTCTTTTGCCAATTTTTCAGGGTTCACCCCGAGGCTACCTTCGACTAGGAACCATATCAGATCAAATCGAAGCTAAGTCTTTTTCATATTTATTTTTAAATTTCCTTTTGTTTTTTCTTAGTAAATGAGGGTCAACGTTATCTGTCAACGAATTGATAATGCACTCACCCCTGTTTATTTTTCCTTTTCTAATTTTTAGGGTTTGCCAACCGCCAAAGCTCAAATAGTCGGTAATCCTAAAAACTCTTACCTCTTCTATTTTTTTTGCCTAATTATTACTTATGTCAAACCCGCTGGATTCTTATTCCCTTCCCCATATTCTTATGTATCTGCTTATAGTCTGTATTGATTGGCCTTGAAGGCACTTAAATTGCTTTATACTTTCTGCTGTGGTTAGTAATCTTAGGGAGTGCAAGCCTTGAACTGAATTAGGATAACTAATTACAAGATAAATAATTGAACTTAATCACGTGATTGTTGCACCCACGCACACTTTTTGGGTAACCTCTTTGCTGCCTGTTGCCTGTTACCTGTTGCCTTGTTGCCTTGTGTTTTTTTTTTGCAGAATAGCCATGTCCCTCGAATACGAGGATACCTCAGCCATGTTGCCTCGATTATGCAAAGATCATAGGTCCCTAATGATGCTGCCTTCGATACACTAATATGATCTCGTCCCTCAAAGTTGCCTACGAAAAGGCTGAGGTATCCTCTGGTTGCCTAAACGAAAGGCTATTCTGATCCTTCCCTTAGACTACCTGCCTCTCTATGGCATGGGACAGTCTTATGGAGAACGATATTGTGACGACCCTTCAACCTCCAAATGAAAGGCTTCCTGCCCTCTTATGGCATGGATAGACCCTTTCACCTTGAAAGGCTAAAAGAACTGATTTCCTACATTATTAAGGTAATTGCCCCTAATTGCCTTGCTCTGGCTAAAAACATTTTCATATTCTTTCTCATAAACTTTCAAAATGGCTACGCTCATTTACGAGCTAAAGTCCGTATTCACTTCCTCTACATTTCTGAATGAAAAAGAGCAAAGCAATTAAGAGCACATGGAAAACCATGGATGCAAAGGGTGCCTTACACCTTCCCTTTGCATAAATTACCCCCCGAACCCTGTTTCCTTTAAAACAGTTTTTCCTGTTCTTTTAGCCTTTCTGAATATTTGGATAAAATAAAAGTCGGTGGCGACTCTTGCTTACCGTGACATTTCGATAAAGTCAGTTCACCGTATTAGAGAACTGGCGACTCTGTTGGGGATTTTCGATTAAAAGAGGGGTTACCTTAAAAGTTTAGGAATCACTTAAATGTTTTCTATTGTTTGCTTTGCTTGCTTTATTTTTCAGGGTTGTTTTGGGAAATAAATGAAGGACGAATCCTATTCCCGGATTCAATAACACTTAAGATTAGGAGTGGCATAGTCATGGCGACCTCTTTCACATATGTGGGAGATGAGTCAATATGAAGTTCACGCTTGAGTTAGGACTCCATAGCATATGCACACCTTTCTCAAATGAGGGGGTCTATGTATGTGTCTACGGGTGCGCCGGAGCTCAAGGACCTTTAGTTACCCTTAACCCATCCTGGCCTTTAGGAACATAGTGGGGGGACTACTCTTGACAAATGTTGAGAACTAGTCGCTACCCGATGCTACAATTCAGATAGGTCCTTTCTCAAAGTATCATTGCATGATGCGAATGTATCATGTCCGAGGGTGCTTCAGAAGGGCTGACAATTCTGGATAACTTGTAGAACCCGTTGCTGAAATCTCCTTATCCATAGAAGTACCCTTGGGAAGGACACCTGATCAGACTCCATGCAAGCCTTAAGCCAAAAATTGTGTGACTTGTGTGACTTGCGTGACTTGTGTGACCTGTTTGCGTTTGCTACTAACCTTCGCTTCCTTGCAGGTTTTGTTAAAAGGACTTGTTTGTCCTTACTATCTCACACTACGCCTAATGCACTGCATTCACATGACATCATGACATCATAAGCATAACGTGATTTAACTAACCCTTTCAAGGATCTTAGGGATTTAGGGCGCACAATTTCAGGTGCACTTATCAATGGTTGATTTCCCAATCAAGGGGCAAGAGGATTTATTTTCCTCTGGCGACATACCTTCCAATTCAAAGACACAATACCTATCAAGGGGCAAGAGGATTTATTTTCCTCTAGCCATATACTTTCAAATTCAGAAGTATCCTGAATAAGAGGCGATGACCCACTCGATATGGTGAGCTTGATTCTCAGAGAAAGACGTTCAAAGACAAAGTTCAGATTTCTTCAGACAAAGACGCGACCAAATCATTTTCTAATGTTGCTAACTAAATGCCTAAAGATCCTTGAAAATATTGCATTTGCATTCATAACATCGCATAACAGGTTTCTTACAATAGGTCTCTCATCCTTCCTCGCTGTTTATTTCAGCATCATGAATCTCGAACAATCAGTTAAGGATCTCCAAGCTCAAAACACTGAGTTCCAAGCCTTGATTCTAAATTTGTCCAAGGGGCAAGAAGAGCTGAAAGCCATGCTGACTAAAAAGAAGAAGAAGAAAGGTAAGAAGACTCAGGTGAAAAAGCTTAGACCGATCTTGCAACTCAGGGATGCCGAAACCTCTGAAGACAGTGACGAGGATGAGCAAGATGATGATGCTAGTATCAAAACTGATGCAAACAGTAATCATGATTCTGCAAAGCCCTCTGAAGAAGAAGAGGACTATCACCATGAGGATGAACACCCTGATGACAAATACAAGTTGCTGGAGGAACGTATGAAAGCCATGGAAATTCAGAAGGTACCTGGAATGGATTTTGAAGATCTAGGACTCATCTCTGGAGTTGTTATACCTCCGAAATTCAAAATTCCAATTTTTGCAAAATACGATGGAGTCTCTTGTCCTAAGCTGCACTTGAGGTCTTATGTAAGGAATATTCAACCTCATACTGCTGATAAGAAGCTCTGGATCCATTTCTTTCAAGAAAGCCTATCTGGAACTCAACTCGAATGGTACTATCAACTGGAGGGTACTAGCATCCGTACTTGGGAAGATTTGGTTGTTGCTTTCTACAAGCAATACCAATATAATTCCGATCTCGCACCAACTCGCATGCAACTACAAAGCATGTCTATGGGCTCTAATGAAAGTTTCAAGGAGTATGCTCAGAAATGGAGAGATCTAGCTGGAAGAGTCAAACCCTCCCTAGCTGACAGAGAATTGGTCAATATGTTTATGAGTACACTGACTGGTCCTTTCTATAGTCATTTTCTAGGAAGTTCATCATCTGGATTCACTGAACTCATACTGATTGGGGAACGTGTCGAGAGTGGCATTCGAAGTGGTAAGATCCAAGTGGCTACGTCCTCAGGTACTACAAAAAATCATTTCAATGGGAGATCCGATTCCAATGTTGTGTATGGGCAGAAAAGGATAAACCATGATCAATCTATTGGGGCAGTTTTGATCTCCACACCGGCAGCTCAAAAAGGTCGTCAAAACAAGCAAGACATGCCTAGGCGTCAGTTCACAAAGATCAATATGTCATTGGCTCAAGCATTACAACACCTATTGAAGTCAGAATTGATCACTTTAAAGGATCCCCCTAAGAATCCTAGTACTTCTTCTCGTAACTATAATCCCAATGTGAGGTGTGCATATCATTCTGATAGTCCTGGTCACGATACGAATAGCTGCTGGACATTGAGAAACAAGATTCAAGATATGATCGATGCTGGGGAAATTGAATTTGATCCTCCTGAGACTCCTAACGTAACTGCTAATGCTGTGGATGGTTAGAAGGAGGGACTTTCAGATCATTAGTTTTACTTTCATTCACAAATTTCTTTTCTGTTTGTTTAAACATTCGACTTATGATAGACATTATCTGTTTTAATAATCATCATCAGTGCATTGCATATGTTTGTCTTGAATAAATTATTTCGCTATCACTCGCTTTTAAATTGCGTATTTACTTTGCATATGTTTTGTGATATTCTACTCCTGCTATAGCTGTATGCCTTTTGAGGGAGGATGAAGAAAACGATACCGCAACCTCATACAGTATGCTTTTGAACAGACTATGCTGTTAATGTACAGGCATTGTTTCAATTCCTAAACAGTGGAGATATAAGGATGTTAATCCCTAGTCAACCCCTTTGAGCCTAAGGTGTAGGAGTTTTTCTTTCTTGAACAATTTAAAACCTTTAATCATAACCTGGGGCAGGGTAGTTACTCAATTAACTCAATTACACTAATTGTTGTCTATACAACAATGATGGGTTCCCGCAACCATTAAGTCAGGCAGTCAATATCCACCAAAAAGAAAAGCTGTTAAGTCAAAACCTATGAAGGAGACTTATCAAAAATCGAAACATCCCTCTGACTGTAACCTCAAAATAAACAGTTCAGGCAAAAGTTAGGGACAAAAATCAAAGTCAAAAAAGAGGTCACTACAAATCCTCGACCAAAGCAAAAAAGAATAAAAAATGGTTGACTGTCCAAATAAACTTCCGTTGCTTTATCCATCATCAAATGTCAATGTTACGACTTCAAGCTACGCTAGGATTTAAACGCAAAGATAACTGGGCATAGGACTGAAGATCATCACGAAGAGGGGTGGGTACAATCAAATTTTGAGCCTTTATCCTTTGTTTCTTAAACCGTGAACTAAGCCACGTTACAACCCTTGAAAGTCCTAATTGAAGCATGGTTAGTTCGAAAGCATACTATCACCAAAAAGGTATCGTGACTCCTTAAGGTTTACCAAAAATGCTGAGTTGATATTTCAGTCTTACAAACATCACGGTGTTACAAATATCATGTTTTTACAAATATCGCGCTTTTACATCTCCTGTTTTAAATGTTTTCGAAAACTCAAGACAGACGTATGCATTGCATCTCATGAATTCATTATTAAACATATTCTGCTACATAATTTCAAATGTTAGCATAAGAAAGAATCTGCACAGGGTACAACTAATGACTAAAAGTTATCCCGACAGACAAAACCACTTCAGAAGCAATGTCTCTTATGTATACAAGGGGCATGACATAGTTTATCCAGTCGATCTGGGGCAATCAAGCCAAGATTCCAAGAATCTCTCAAAGGTGCCAAAACAATCAGGAGCATGCATCCAAGTACATCTGAAGCTACTTCCCAATCAACATGGGACATTGTCCTTGGCCTATGATTACTAGGGGCATGACGCCCATAGAGCACATCTCATAAAGTCCTCGCGAGGCGAATCTTCCCAAAGTTCCTACTAGCAGGGGTAAATCTATGCGAGTCCAGTTGATACTTCGATCAATATTCATTGGCATGTTCTAATCAACACAAATCCAGGAATGGTAGTTATTATAATTTTGGGGGCAACATTCAAGACCTCCACGTCTTCCACAAAGCCGATTTCACAGGATCATATCCCCACAGAGTAATCCTAAAAAAGATATCTTCAAACATACTCGTCCAACAAAAGACATAGCTCCTCAATAGAGTTCACATCTTCGACACCGTCGGTTCCCCGACCTTCTTCTCTTCTCCAAACATGGTTTATTAATATCTGTTATCCCCAGTCAGAGTACATCAAATTACTGGTCATCCCCAAGCAAAATTGTAAATCCCCAGCTGTGTACTTTCAAGACAAGATCAAACAGCAAAATCACAAGGATATAGAGATTTATTTTCTCAATCAAGGCAACATAAATCATATTCACATATCATATGTCATAAACATATTCATACATCATGTACATTGCCTCATAATGAATTCATACATAACACGCAAGTTTCTCATTTATTTTGAGAGACTCATTGCATAATACATGCATCATGACATTACATAAAAACTAACTTTACCTTTTTCAGGATACAGTAACAAGCAGATGAGTAATATCTCTGGTCTAATTCAGCTACTACGAACGGTACTGACACGATCAACCTTCAAGGATCTAATTCTATCGTCACGAACGGTGTAGACACGATCAAAGAATCACGACAACTGAGTGACGATAATGGAATCACGACAACTGAGTCACGATGATGGAATCACGACACCTGAGTCACGATAATGGAATCACGACAACTGAGTCACGATAATGGAATCAAGATAACTGAGTCACAATGATGGAATCACGACAACTGAGTCACGACAACTGAGTCACGATAATGGAATCACGACAACTGAGTCACGATGATGGAATCACGACAACTGAGTCACGATAATGGAATCACGACAACTGAGTCACGATAATGGAATCACGACAACTGAGTCACGAAAATAGAATCACGACAACAGAGTCACGGTAATGGCATCACGACAATGAAGTCATGACGATTGAGTCACATATCTATTCCCGATATTTAGTTCAGGAACGATCATGACAATAGAGTCACTACAATTAATTCACTTCGCACTCCCAACATCCAGATGGCATCTGTAAGCCCATCTCCGATAAACTTTCTGTCAACACCTGAGGGCATCTTCAAGCCCATCTCCGACAAAAGTCCCTACTTCAGCTAGGGCAAATTCCTGGGTATTCTAGTGTTCAATCCTCTTCTATCTTCAGATCCCGACAAGCACACATGCCAGTCTACATCTTCAGATATAAGAAAATTGAACAAGGGCAGCTGTCATACCCCAAAATTTGCCCATACTATTTCTCCTATTTAAATTCAAAGTCAAGACACCTCATATGGTTTATGATATTTCAGACTATCTCCATGACAAAACTCAGGCTCTAATTCAAAAGATTGATCATTCAAATGTTCAGAAAGTCAACTGAACTTTGACCTGCCATAACTCTCACCTGGAGCATCAGAAATTTTCCATCCAAAGCTTATTTTGAAGGAAATTTGATTCTCTGCAACTTTGTCTCTCACATGACAAGTCTAAAAATGCTTCATTTGAGAGATATGGACCAAAATATTATAGGTCCTTTTCAAAAGTCAACAAGAAGTCACTTTTTTCAAAAGAACATATAAGGAGCATGGAAAATCATTTTGATATGAGACCAAAGACACTGGTTAGAGGACTCTCTAAGGTTTCTAAAAAGTCCTAGAACTCTTCCATATCTTAAAAATTGAGAGAGATGTGCCTTGTCAAAGTTGGACAATTTTGAAGAGAAAAATGTGAAGAAAAAGGCTTCAAAATGAATCTTTTTGTAAAAGGACCCAATATTTTTTGATTCAATCTTGCTCCCCAAGTAATCTAGAAGACCTAAGTCCAATGCCACGAATTTTTGACAATTACTTGATTTTTATTGAATTTTTATTCATTAAAAATATGATTTAAATCAAATAATCGAAGAAATATGAAAAGATTGGATTTGGTTATATTTTTTAATCAAATTCAATTACATTATGGACTACATATTTGATTAAAATTCGTGCAAAAGTAAATTGATGGAAAAAGATTGAAATTATACTAATTTAGAAAGATTTTATGGAGATTTTCAATCAACTTCCAATTCAATGATTCAATTGGATTTTTCAGAGTTTTGTTAACCTAAACCTCTCCATTATAAATACATAACACAACCAAACCCTTGAAAAAGGTTTTTTTTTGCAGTCGGAGAGAGCTTGTAGCAAGTCCGAAAAATCAAGAAAATTACCAATTCGGTTTTGAAGATTAACTGCGATTCAAGGAGTTCCAAGCATCACAATACATTCCTTGGTGTTCTCTGAATCTATCCAGACATTCCCCAAGGTTCCACGCGTTCAGGAGCACCCCTTTTCAATCACGGTTTGCTCTTGCTTTTTGTAAGTTTCGATTTCAATGTGTTACGCATCATAAACGAGATTCGATGGCATAACGTTGTTTATCGTGGTGTTTGCAAGCTATTGGTACCGTTTGATTGAAGTTTAGATGCATATATGATGGAATGCCATGGCTAGGGTTTCAAAGCTCTAAATTAGGAACCAAGAATAGAGACAGAATTGGACCAAATTAGGGACCCTACCACGCTCAGAACAAAATTTTCAATTGAACTGTATGATTCTTTGACATTTATATGTTGTATTTGGTGAGTTTCAATTTTGCAGGAACTAGCTATGGGTGTATTCGTAGCTAGATGATAGCTGATTCGTAGCAAAAAAAAGGGAGAAGGACAAAGTCTCCACGAAAAAGACAACTGTTGGGCGCGCAAATATTTGTTCAAATCCCTGAGTTAATTTGTTTTTTATATAATATTTTTTGTTTACATTATTAACAGCTAATGAAAAGTGGTCTAGCGGAGGCGCGTATCGTCCAAAGCTTCAGCCCAGAAGGACGCCAGTTCGATCCTTGCTTGGGGCGTTATTTTTGTTTGCATTTGTGTTGATCTCTTCTTTCAGATCCAGCACTCCACCTTTAATGTAGGCACACGGTACGCTTGCCTGTATCCAGCCGTTAGATCACCTATCAGATCCATCTGACGCACGTGGACGCAAAGGCATACCATAGACCCTCGCCAGCATGCTGCACCAAATCGCCAGCTAAGTTTTCTATTTTTATTATTTTTTTATTCAACTAATTCTATTCAATTTTATTTTCTCTATAAAATTTCTTTTAGTTTCTCTTTTTCTTTTTCTTTTCATAAAAATCATAACTACTTATTTTTTTAATAATTTATTCTTTTATAATTAAATAATTAATTTATTCTAATTGTTAATAATAATTTTGATTTAAATAATTAAATGATTAATTTAATCTAGTTTGTTTAATTGTTTTGATTAAGTTAATATTTTATTAATTGATTAAATTACTTGTTAGGGTTAGGTAATTTAATCGAAACTTTATTTTTGTCGATTTAATTAACTAGGTTGAAAAACCAATAACTAATTAATTTTATTTTTTATTTATTTTATTAACCATGGTTAACTTGTACCCTAATCAAGATTTACAAGGATCATTCATACACTAAAAAAATGTTTCTTTGTGTATTCTTTTTAGGGAAATCTTCAGATACCTCCCGACTACGCGCCACGCCTTTTACGAAGCTAAGTTTTGATTTTATTTTCTTTTAAATATTATTTGCACTATAAAATTGTTATTAGGGCTAAAAACCTCAAAAAGTCAATGGACTCTTTTGCACTCACGTATTTTGCTTCTTTTGCCAATTTTTCAGGGTTCACCCCGAGGCTACCTTCGACTACGAACCATATCAGATCAAATCGAAGCTAAGTCTTTTTCATATTTATTTTTAAATTTCCTTTTGTTTTTTTTTATTAAATGAGGGTCAACGTTATCTGTCAACGAATTGATAATGCACTGACCCTTGTTTATTTTTCCTTTTCCAATTTTCAGGGTTTGCCAACCGCCAAAGTTCAAATAGTCGGTAATCCTAAAAACTCTTACCTCTTCTATTTTTTTGCCTAATTATTACATATGTCAAACCCGCTGGATTCTTATTCCCTTCCCCATATTCTTATGTATCTGCTTCTAGTCTGTATTGATTGGCCTTGAAGGCACTTAAATTGCTTTATACTTTTTGCTGTGGTTAGTAATCTTAGGGAGTGCAAGCCTTGAACTGAATTAGGATAACTAATTACAAGATAAATAATTGAACTTAATCACGTGATTGGTTCACCCACGCACACTTTTTGGGTAACCTCTTTGCTGCCTGTTGCCTGTTGCCTGTTGCCTTGTTGCCTTGTGTTTTTTTTTTTGCAGAATAGCCATGTCCCTTGAATACGAGGATACCTCAGCCATGTTGCCTCGATTATGCAAAGATCATAGGTCCCTAATGATGCTGCCTTCGATACACTAATATGATCTCGTCCCTCGAAGTTGCCTACGAAAAGGCTGAGGTATCCTCTGGTTGCCTAAACGAAAGGCTATTCTGATCCTTCCCTTAGACTACCTGCCTCTCTATGGCATGCGACAGTCTTATGGCGAACGATATTGCGACGACCCTTCAACCTCCAAATGAAAGGCTTCCTGCCCTCTTATGGCATGGATAGACCCTTTCACCCTGAAAGGCTAAAAGAACTGATTTCCTACATTATTAAGGTAATTGCCCCTAATTGCCTTGCTCTGGCTAAAAACATTTTCATATTCTTTCTCATAAACCTTCAAAATGGCTATGCTCATTTACGAGCTAAAGTCCGTATCACTTCTTCTACATTTCTGAACGAAAAAGAGCAAAGCAATTAAGAGCCCATGGAAAACCATGGATGCAAAGGGTGCCTTACACCTTCCCTTTGCATAAATTACCCCCCGAACCCTGTTTCCTTTAAAAAAGGTTTTTCCTGTTCTTTTAGCCTTTCTGAATATTTGGATAAAATAAAAGTCGGTGGCGACTCTTGCTTACCGTGTCATTTCGATAAAGTCAGTTCACCGTATTACACATGGTTTCATTTGTTTTGACGTCTACTGACCAAAGATTAGTATAGTAAAATGACTTTTAATGCGGTTATTTATGTAGATGTGAAGAACCCTCCCACCAAAGGAAGTACCCTCCCAAACGCACACGTAGTTTTGTTTTGAAGCAGATGTTGGAGGAGATACGTTCTGTGAAGAGAGAAAGCAGAGCTGCAATGAACGAAATAGCCGCAGCAACTGTGAAATCAGAACCTGGATTGGAGAATGTTGATACTGCGGCTAACGTAGAAGGAGGTTACATCTGTGAGAAGTCTGCAGAAAGGACTGCAAAAGGGAAGGTCAAACAGACCGTTCGACGTGTTGCTGGTGGTGCTGGCGACAAAAGTTATCATGCGGCGGTGTATCGAGTATCTCTCCAGCGTCGTGAATCAAGAAGTTATTTTTGTTATGGTTTATAGCAATAAGAACATGTATTTTACCTTGATAGATATGGTGTAATATTTACTCAGTATGATTAACGTACTATGTTATTGATTGGACTATATGTAGGTGTAATATGCGTAAGATAGATGCTGCAAAACAGAAGTCAAAGGCAGTAGGAGTGAATCACAATGGTGATGGTGGAAGAAAGTGTGATGCTAGAAATGGTTCACATCACGGAAAGGCTGCAGGGGTTGTCATAGGTGAATACACAGGACAAAAGCGTGAGAACCACGTGGAGAAAGAAAAGGTCGTTGTATTGGATGTTGGTGCTGGCTGGTGTATTCGTCGGGACCATGTTGACTTGCCAGAATATCCCCCAACGTATTTGACACTCAAGTTATTCCATATGTGTTTATGTATTTAAACTTTGTGTAAAGGTTGGTGGGTTTCCAATGACTATTTCACTCATAATATTTTTTGTGTTGCATCTATGTAGCAATCGAGCAGGTATGTCGGGGTCATCTCAATTGAAGGCCAAGGGGAAGGCAGTTGAAGTCAGGGATGATACTGCAAGATTGCGCAAGAAACTAAACCGTAAAGGCCAGCATTCTGGAAGTGTACTCCACAAAAATAAAGAAGAAATATGGTATAAGGTTGTGGAAAACCCGAAAAAACTGAGAGACAACGTTCTGGTAAATAATTCCTCAAGCTTGTTGTATTTCCCTATTTGTTGGCAATTGTTACGTCGTGCCATTTATTTAGAAGGGTTGTATCATTTTTGCAGCAAATACCTTCAGCTGTCATACATGCATGCATGAGTGGTGGATCTCGACCGATACGTCTTCTTGATTGTGAAAAGGGTGTACCATATTACTGTGAGCTAAGAAAGAGAAAAGACGGCATCAAGAGGTTTGTCTGTGGAGCGTGGAGTGATTTCTGCAAGGACAGAGAGATTGAGAAGGGTGGCGCATTGCATTTCTGCATTCAATATCCGCCAGTGGATGAAATAATGGTAATGGTGATGGTGCAGCGATGTGGTTCTGGTGTCCCGTGTGTGCTTGTGATGTTTAATTTATTTTGTGAAGTTGACTGGGTGGGTGTTCCTTGAAGATTCTGCAATGTTTTTAAAATGGTAGTGGTTGTAGTATTTTGTGTACTCTGTTGGAACAATGTTGGTTTAAGTTTGGTGTGGTTGTTAAACTATTATGTACACTGTTTGTAAGTTCATGTTTGGACAACTATGTTAAGTAATATATTTAGATTATTGTATATGAGGTTGTATGGTGTAGTTCTGATATATAGTTCTCAGTTACTCAGCTCACAGAGGAAATACACTGATAAAGTGCATGCACAAAACAGTGTAGGTAGATTGATAACAATATCAAGTGGGGTCCGCTTGTTGTAAAATAGTCCATATATTTGTGTATTTTAGGCAGGGGTGTGGGCAATGCAAATTTTGTTTGTATTTTGATTGAAGTCTCACGTGGGAAGGCAGTAAAGGGCAAAGCATTAAAGGCAAGACTATAACATTCTATAATAACTGGTTGTGTGTTATAAATTGAATCATGTGCTACTATGAACATGTGACCGAATATTTTTAATGCTATTATTGAGAAACCTAAAAGTCTTTGCCTACACCTACTATCACCACTATCATCATTAGAACAATAGTGAACTTGGGCGTAACACCCATCTCAAACATAGATCTCATAGGCATCAACTTCTCCTCCACGGTAGGAAGTATTGTTAAGTCGGCGTTAGAGCTGGTAGATACTCTGGCCACTGCAAAGGTATCATTCCAAGTAAGTCTTGTTTCAAGTTATATATCCTATTACAATAATTAATGTATGGTGTGTTTGTTCATAAATTGTAAGGTAACTCTTCCTAATGGTCATAGAACATCGATTACAGTCATATGCTAGTGGGAAACCCTTGCGTTCGCACGGGTTCTGGTGTGGGTTAGACCGTGTTTATCAGATATATATATATATATATATATATATATATATATATATATATATATATATATATATATATATATATATATATATATATATATATATATATATATATATATATATATATATATATATATATATATAGGCTTAAGTGGCAAAATTGAAAAAGTATTTTTATATGAAATAGAAATATAAAAATTATATTGTTTAAACAAAACTATTAAATTGATAAAAAAAAGATCAAAAGTAGTATTTATTTGAAGAAAATGGTTAATTTATAGATCAAAAGTCATATTGTTTACAAAGGTTTTTATGTGGATACACGTGCGTTCATATTGTACTGGTGTGTTACCTGTGGGTTCACACGGGTTTTGACCTGATTTCCCGTGTGGTACTGGTGTGGACCGCGAATACGTCACCAGTTAAATTATGAAATATAAATAAAAAACAGAAAATATTGAAAGAATACTATTAATTCATCTGATTGTAAGACTTTTCCTATCTTATACGCCTTTTATTTGTTTTCTAAATTTTAAAAGTACACCATTGGTAAGAACAAATGAAAGTTTGTGCCAAATTGCCAACAGTGGCTCGCCATTTTGGAGGAGCAATTTCAGATGGCTGGGTGTAAATGCACCTTTAAAAACATGCTTAGTATTAGTAACCAGCTGATAAATGGAATGGATGCTAATAACCATTCAATAACTCCTTGATAACCAACTATACGACAATGATTCTATTGCTTGAAGCACGATATTAAGTCATTTAAAAGCAACGCTGTCGCAAATATAACTGCTGAACTGTAATAAAAAATACGAAATCAACTGAACATAAGGACACATTGCTACATGTACCATAGTCATAGAAACATCAAAACCAAAAAAACAATTCATATAACCTCCTTTGTTATCCAGAGACACAACCAAAACATCAACCAAATAGTTTGATTTAGGACACTGTCATAGAAACGCAAAATGTCATAGAAAATCAAAGACAACAAAAAGATTTCCCAACTTCAACTACAACAACGCACGGGTTTCCAACTATTTTGAATTCTCTGGTGATGGTAGTATTGACGATTCCTTGAGAAGACACTTGTTTGTCACCTTTGAAGTATGATTTGAATTGCATTTTGTTTAGGTTGCGTCAAGCTCTGCAGTGCAACAAAATAATACATTGCGGAAGTTTAGAAACATTCATCGGTACAATAAAAAATAAACATAAGCATACTACACATTCGAAAACCGTTCAGCACATACACCAATACAATCCTACAACATTCCAAGCCCTTTCTAAGATTCACCACAAAGTTCTGCAAATTCAATAACCCGAAAAACAGTTAGCACATACTGACCAATTATAAAGGAATTCAATCCACTATCATAAGATAAGCATACCATTCAAATCAACTCAATCCACATGTACATTTCAGTCAAAATGGTCCCTACCAAACACACAAAGAATTTACTCAGAATTCCAGCTGCTGCCATCTTTGTCAATAGAACCACTTTTGTTATAGGCCTTGAAAAACAATCAGCAATAAAATTCTGAGATCTTCATCATTATAAATACAATATTGGAAGAAGTTGAAGGATATACCTGACTAAAAGTGGCGTAAATGTAGACGCGATAATCTTGCGAAAACAAAGACAAGAAGTTTAAACTTAACAATACCTCTGGTTGCAGCTCTCTCATTATGTCACAAATGTCGAGAAGAACAAACAGTTTTTCAGGTGACCTATTGATTCTGGTGTTTACTCAGACCTGCATTTCATTCAAAACAACAAACCGAAGGGCCAACACCAATACAATCCTACAAAATTCAAACAAAAAACAATGCATTATCATCACTAAACCTGTGGTTCAAATTGAGACATATCAAGCACTTTATAACATTCACCACAATGTTCTGCACATTAAAAAAACCGAAAAACAGTTAAAACTTAACAATACCTCTGGTTGAAGCTCTCTCATTATCTCATACATGTCGAGGAGAACAAACCGTTTTTCAGGTGACCTATTGCCTCTGGTGTTTATTCAGAACTGCATTTCATTCAAAACAACAAACCGAAGGGCCAACAACAAAACCATAAGTTTATTTTCTAGACACTATAACAACAAAACAACAACAATGTCCAAATATTCATCCTCAAAAACTCAAATAATTAGAATAGAAACATTGTCCAAGTTAACCCATACCTTGTTAGCTTCAAAACACAGCGGTAAAACTCGATCCAGTATAAAACCTGAAAAACAAACCACAAAATCATCAAATAAACCACTAAAGCCCTAATTACAAATTCAAAACCATAAGTTAATAAGATCCCTAAGTACAAATTCAATATCGTATATAAGAAAACTAAAGAGAACCCATACCTTGTTAGCTTCATAACTCAACGGTAAACTGATTCGAACACCATTATTGTTTCATTGTCATTCCGAAATAACAAAAGAGATAGCGAAAGAGTCAGAGAAGGAAGAAGATATACCATTGCGAAACCGTACACCGCCATAGAACTGCAGGAAACACCATAGTTGTTGTTCTCAAAATGACAGATCTGTAAATAAATATAAATACATCAATAATGGTTATTATTAAAATAAAATGACTGTCTTTATAGAACACTAACTGTCAAAAAATGTGAAAGCTTTGAAATGAAGTACTCATCCTCATCCAGCAAGATCAAAACTTCATAAAAACATTAAAATTCCAAAGTTATAAAATCATTGATGTAAAATGTAAGAAATAACCTTAAAAAAAGTCATAAAACAGAAGCTTGCAGAAAAACTAAAAAAAGTCACACACCATTTTGAATCCGACCATCACTCAAATCATTGCCGAAAATGCGTTGCCTCCATCACAGATCTACCATTGTGAAACTGACCACCGCTGGAAATGTCGTAGTCTTTGTTGTCTCCATCACATATCTACCATAGTGCTTTTAATTTCAATCGTCCAAACACACCTGAAACCAAAAATCGCACCAACCCAAATCAAATATAACAGATTTGTAATCAAAAATGGTTGGGATTAGGGCAAAAATAAAAAAGTTAGAGAAGGAAGCCAAAAGAAAGAATAGAGAGAAGAGGGAATAGACAGAAGAAGAAGAAACACGTTAGAGAGAGAGTGTTGTTTTCTGTTGCATAGCATTTTGAATTTGAGTTAAAGTAGGTTACTTGGATTGTATGTAATCAAACAATCCAAAATGACATCATCAATTAGTTCCAAGTTAACTATCAAAGACAAAAAGCAGCAACTATCTATTTGGAGTAGAAATACATGACATCATTAGTTGGAAAAAGTAAAATTTGGACCAAAATTGCCCCCATTTTGAGAAGGTGGCAAAATTAGAAAGAAGGGCATTATAGTGTTTTCCAGAACATCTAAAGTTCTTATATGGTAGATTAGTAAAGGGTATTAGTAAAGGACCCGTATCCCTGTAGTTAAAAAAAATCATGAATAAATATAATATAGAAATGTATTATATTTTACTATAAATAATAAAAAATATTATAATTCGTAATATGTATAAATATTGAGAATTACTTTTAGTAGTAAAAATAAATAAAATAATTAAATTATCATCTATCCTTGCGGCATGGGTCACACAATATCGTTATAAATAGTAAATAAATATAATTATTATTTATTTTATTCATAACTATGAAATTTATAATAAAATATATTAAATAAAATTAAGATATAAAAATTAAGTATTCTCAACCCATCGAAAATGTTATATATTTTTTACTAATTTATTATTCTTGTATTTTTTTTATAAGTTATTTGCTTACTATATTTTGATTTTGATTTTTAAACAAATTGAAATAAATATTTGAAATTTTTTTTTTAATTTTTTATATAAATTTTATATTATGTATATGTAGCTAGTTTGATAAATATTAAAATTTATATTATTATTATTATTAATTAGAAACACAATAATACTACATAAACACAAAGTAAATAAAATGAGCCTTTAATTTCCATAAATTTCAACCAAAAACAAAAAAAATACATTAATCGATAGTTCCTTAAAAAAATTATTAATTTTAGAAAAAAAAAGTCTTAAATTGGAATTAATAATTCATACAAAAGGGAAACAAACTCTTAACCGAAAAATAGAATATAATAAATTTCATTTCATCGTCTCCTTTAATATTTAATTTCATTTTCAATTATAAATTCAACTTATTAAAAGAAAGTAATTAATTTAGTTATTTTCAAATAAAAGGGTACGAATTAATACTTAAATACTCTCATAAATTAAAAATGTTAATAATTTAATTAATAATTTTATAATAATAAATAAGTATAATTCGTTTTAATTTATGTCAATAATATTAATATATTCATATAATTTATATAATATAGAAGTTTGTGATTTCTATTTTTATTTTAGTAGATGTAAACCATATACTATAAAATTATTAAGTATAATTATGTATTTTTTAATTCTTTTTGCATAAATCTTCAAATAATAGATTTAACAGGGCTTTGTGTATTTTGTATATTATTAATTTATAATTTTGTATCATGTATATACATATTTTCAAATTAAAATTTAGATTAGTGTCTTTTCACAAAAGTTAAAAGATAAGAATAAAATTTAATTTTTAAAGTAAATTTCAAATTTCAAATTATTAGCATAATTTTATCTCAAAGAATAATAAAATTAAATATTATTTTTATTCATGATTTTTTTAAAAAAAATAATTATTAAACAATAATATTGAAACTTGATAACAAAAAATAATATCAATTTTAGGACAAATCGATTAAAAACGTGTTTGACATACAAATATTTAAAATTAAATGGAAGTTACACCGACCCAAAATTTTAATAATAGTATTTTTAAAATAATTAATGATGAGGATGTACACTTTATTCATGTAAAGTAAAATACACCTACTTTACGCTATGTTGTTGATATTTAATTGAATTAAATGATATTTGTTTTAAAATCTTGAAATGCAGAGAGGTATGCGTTGGGAACACGCAGAAATGATATATGTTCTGTATATCTCAAATTTCTATGCTAAATGATATTATCAAATGGTATTTAATCATTAAAATATTTCAAATTTCTATACTAGTATTATTATATGAAATTTAAAGTATTAAATGGAATTCCATATTTCTATGAATAAATACAAATTTGATTTGATTGGTAGTCAAAGTTAATGATGAAAACTAAATATAATAATTATGTGAGAATATAAAAAATTAATTATATAATCCATATAATAATTCAAAACATATTAAGTTACAAATGCTGAAATTGTGTATAAATCAAGATATTAAATTACATTATTTAAAATTAATCACATTTGTAATATTTATAATAACTATCGTGTATAAATCAAAATATTTGGACTATCCCGTTTTTTACTATAAATTGATTGAGAAATGCTATTCTTACACCATATTCATACACCAATATTTACATCAAATACTGTTAACCGTATTTATACGGTGAACAGTGTTTTTTAAAATGAAATAATAATATTTATAAAAAATATTTTTTATTTTTAAAATTACGGACAACACTGTTCATGTACGGACGTGCATTAACCAACTTCATTACTGCATTAACCAAATTTTTACACTACATTAACCAAGTTTGATGACTGCTAAAAAATATTTTTAGTACTTGGATGTTGCATTAGCCAACTTCATTACTGCATTACCCAAGTTTTTACACTACATTAACCAAGTTCGGTGACTGCTAAAAATTATTTTTAATACCTGAATGTTGCATTAACCAACTTCATTATTGCATTAACCAAGTTTTTACACTGCATTAACCAAATTTGAATAATGTTATTCTTACACTCATGAACAGTATTTTACAGTAGTCACCAAATTTGGTTAATGCAGTGTAAAAACCTAGTCAATGTAGTAATGAAGTTGGTTAATGCAACATTTAGGTATTAAAAATAATTTTTAGCAGTCATCAAACTTGGTTAATGCAGCATAAAAATTTGATTAATGCAGTAATGAAATTGGGTAATGCACCTCCGTACATGAACAGTGTTGTCCATAATTTTAAAAATAAAAAAATATTTTTTATAAATATTATTATTTTATTTAAAAAAATACTATTTACCGCATAAATACGGTGAACAGTATTTGGTGTAAATATTAGTGTACAAATATGATGTAAAAATAACATTACTCAAATTATTATAGTGAGACATCAATGCTTATACTATAAACCATTAGGCCAATAGTACCATTGTTGACATAGTTAAAGATATACATATAGTTTTGGCTTCCCGCAACTTTTCATCTTCTATATCATTGATCTTCCATATTCATCTTTCACCTGCTACATCATTAATCTCTCATATTCATCCGCTAAAATACAATAATTAATACAAAAAATCTATAAATGGACCATAGTCATTAAAATTTTAAATTTCAATCATCAAATTAAAAGTTATAATTACGTGTAAAATATAATTAATTTTCCGTTTAGAAATTCACCTATGAAATGTTTGAAAAAAACACAACAATACACTACAATAGAATTAATTTTTCATTCAGAGATTCACCTACAAAATGCGGGAAAAAACAAAAGAGTACTAAAATCAGTAGCTATTCCTATAATGGAATTAGATAAAAATCATCCTTATACTTTTTTAAAAATGAACAACAACATTTATTTGACCCTTTCAAAATCATTTAACAACAGATCTACATATATTTTTCATTTTTCATGTCTAAACTAAAATAACTTATTTAACAATAAAAAACGAAAAAAAAATATAATAAATACGGACAAATAGTAAAAAGGGTTGAAAAACCTCACACGGTGTTCAATCAAAGAATTCTGGTTATCTCTTGCAACAGGTACTCGGTGCTTTACCTAAAATAGAATACCCATGCTTCCCAGCATAAAATTCAATTTTTTAAAAATAAAAAAGAGAAAATATATATACTTTTCGGAAGAGAAACATCTTCTTCCTTTGATTTTGCAACTATGTTCATGGGTTCCATTTTTTTTTAATCTAAAAATAGAACAATAATAATGGAATTAGTACAATCTTAATTTGAGATATGAGTAAAGGAAAAGAGTGAGAGAATAAAACCTAAAATCTTAATTTGAGATCTTAATTTTGGAGCAATGTCGATTGACAAAATTAAAAAGGAAGTCATTCATAGAATTGAAATCTGTGAAATTTGTAATACAAATTCATTTGCAAAGATGGAGGTTTTGATAGAGAAGGTGACTGTCTCTTTGTAGATTGCTCACGTCCTTGAAATCACACTAAATGGTGACTGTCTCTTTGTATCTCTATAATGTAACTTGTACCAACTATTCAAATCAATAAAATCCATTGAACTTTTTTAATTCGAGCATGTAAAAATAATAAGTTACTAGAATACATTGACTTCTATTAAAACCTGAAAAAATTACATTAGCTTTCAACCAAAATCTTCTCAATTTCGCTTTTGGCATATTCAAAATTTACCAATGGTTAATACTCCTTCTTTTTATGATGATGATCATTATCATATTCATATCATTAAGAGATTAATTAATCTTTCATTCCTAATTCTGCAGGATCAGTACCCGGCTTTGCACCAATTGCAAAAAACTCAATAATAACTTCCAAAGGCATACCCTTTGTTTCAGGAACTTTCATGTAAACAAATATCCATGAAATGATGCAGCCACCAACAAACAAAGCGAAGACGCCGCTGAGACCAAGAAGTTGTAGCAAATAAGGGAACATCAATGTGACAGCCAATGTGCAGGCCCAATATGTAAGAGAAGTAAGGGAAATGCAGATTCCGCGGACACTAGTCGGGAAGATTTCTGAACATATAATGCTGGGAATAATACCAAGGCCCATACAGAAGACACTTTCATAAACCACAACACTGATAGCTGAAATTGATGCATTTAGGACTGGGCTCAGTTGAAAAAACTGTTTCATTACTAGAACTAGGAGACATACTATCAAAATCGGTATTGTGTACAGCATGATTGACCTGTTATAAGAAAATAAACAATGTTATTTAGAAACAAAGATAATTGTGTAAATAGTACTCAGTCAAAGTTCTAAACATACCTTCTGCCAGCAACATCCATGAGCCTTATGGAAATAGCTATACAAGGAAGCATACAGAATGTTGTAATGATATTTACAAGAAAAGAAGCAGATATTGAACTGATGCCTAAATTTGATAGAAGAGCTCCTACTCCTGCCTGCTCAAGAATCTGAGGAGCATAGAATAGAAATCCATTTATGCCAGCAGCCTGCAATGTGTATTATTGATTTTCAGAATAGTTAGAAAGGAGCTGGTTTATAATCAATTTTTTTTTATCGAATATCAATTATAGAATGTAATACTAATTGTACCTGTTGAAGAATTTGAAGTCCTATTCCAACAATTAACGCACGCTTGACGCCTGGTTCTATAAGAGCTCTCCACTTTGGACCTTTTGCAACGACTTCTGGCATACTCAACGCATAACTAGTTCCAAGAACTGACCGGCTGACTATACCAGCGGCCTGAAAAGCTTCGCCACCATCTATAGGTATGTCATAGCCAGAAGTTGAAACAAAAGAAATATGCGGAGACTGAGACACTGCAGCCGCAGAAGGATCTGCGTGCAAATAAACCCTCTGGAGTCCTTCTCTTTTCCCACCCATTGTATCATCAGTTGATTTGTAAACCAATTGCCAACCTCCACCGATGTCCGTATTTCTAGGTGTTTCAACATCATTTCCATGAACCAAACTGCTATGGCTTCTCATACCTAACATATCCTTAGATCCATAAGCCCTATCAGGACCACCGTGAAATGGATTCAATGGAGCACGTAGGTTGTCACCTGTACCGAACGGGCTAGACTCTGGATCTCTCGTGCTAAATATACTATTAGCATTGTTAATCAACATGCTGTTTGTACGGCCGTTCTCGATGAGAGTACTCTCGTGCAAACTTCCAAATAGGTTGACAATAGGATCTTTCAGAGTAGCAGTTGCTTGAGATGCAAAGCTTCCATGCTGAGATACCATACTATTCAATAGCATGCTACCTTGCCCATTCACAGGTTGAGCAACCATTGTCACCTCATCATTAGGTCCATATAATTTTATATAATCTTTTCCTGCTTCTTGGTTGACAAGGATCTCACTGGCCGGAGCAACTACATATTCTTCTATGGACATGTCTTCACCCCCAGGACGGAGACCCTCCGCGAGCAAAGCCATCTCCCCTGTAAATCAAACACAGTTGACTCCCAATCAGTTGAAATACATGACAATAACCATGCATTATGCTCGTAAGTGGAGACAACTACATGGATCACAATCCGACATCATAAGGATTTGCTTAGATTAGATTATTGTGAGACTATTTCTGAGATCTTATGAAGACACCTTATGACATTTCCATAAATTATTTTCAGCTTTTTCTATAAATCTCCAAGATAGTTTATGAAAACAACTTATACTTATATGAAATTAAAAATAACTTACACATAAGTCATTATATGATAAGCGCGTATACCTAAGTGCTTAAATAAGTTGTTTATCGAAACATGGCCTAAATCATGTGCTAATCAATTGAAAAATAATGATGCGGAAAAAATAAAGCTAACAATAACATATAAAGGCTAATTAACCTGAGACATCATCAACGCAGCGAAGTCTTTTCAAAACTTTCTCAGCCTCAAGGAATCGGCCTTTGCTTACAAGCCACCGAGGAGACTCAGGAAGATAAAACACAGTGAGCAAAAAATAAACAACAGAAGGAATAGAAATAGCACTAAGCATAACTCTCCAACTAGGCGACGGCATCAAGGACATGAAGAAGACAAGAATGTAAGCCAAAAACATTCCAGCAGAACAAGAAAACTGTGCAAGAGTGTTCAACTGTCCTCTTATATCAGGTGGTGCTATCTCAGATATGTAAAGTGGATTAAAAGTAACAGCAAGAGCAATGGCAACGCCTTTGATTATCCTTGACAAGAGAATAACAGTAACATTAGGAGCCCATAACATTATTAAACCACCAATAATAAACATAACAGAAGATGTTATCAACATAGGTCTTCTTCCAACCATATCAGAGATTGTTCCAGAAAATATGGTAACAACAGTTGCAGTTATAAAAGACATTGACACAATCAACCCTTCAAGTGTTGGATCCTTCTCCAATTCAAATTCTTGTTTGATGTAGGTCATAGCACCTGCACAACAGGCAAAATCATATACTTTAAGCTGAAAATGCTATACAAGTAGATGAGAAAGATTTGAAAAAACCAGAAACCTGCAATGGTTGAGCTTTCCCATCCATTAAGTAGATTCCCAAGTGTAGCAACAACAGCAATAATCACAACCTCCATCATATTTTTGTCAGCTACACTCAAATTGGAAGCTTTGAAAAAATTCCAACAAGAAACTTTGAAGTGTTGATGATTAATGTTTTTTTTAATCTGTATGATACTGTTTGTTGTTTAGTTCTCGTGAGTAACTTATATGATAAACAATTGAACATATCTAGGTGATGTGTCTCTGCGTTAACTTTGACTGTGAATGTATCATATCTATCTATATCACAAACAAGTTTATATGGAAATAAATTTAAAAGTAAAGAATATACTTCTATAAGAGTGTAGAAATTTAAAATTCAAAATAATTCATGATTCAATTGAAATTCATTTATTTTTAAATTATTTTATTTGGATGAGTATTAAGATAATTCATTGTTAGATTTTTAGAGTTTTTTTTTATAAAATTTAAATTTTTTGGATCAAATAAAAAAATGAAAAGTAGGGACCAATTTATAATTTTTAAAATTTGAATGATCAAGTTGTAAATTTTAAAATTATTAAGGATCACTTTACAATTTTTTGAAAATTTTTGGGGTCAATTTTGTAATTTTAGATAATATGAGGACCAATTTGCAAAATCTGAAGAAATAATAGTAATAAATACATTTTATGAAATATTAGAGAAATTTCAAATTCTTTGATTTTTTGTGTTATTTCAAAACGATTAAATTTGACTTAGATAAAACACTCCATAAATTTCTATCAATTTAACAATTCTTCATTTTTGTATCCAAACAATAAATTTTGTGTAAATCATTTTAAATTACCTCAAATATTACATTACCTCATTAAAATGCTTCATCCAAGCACACTCTATAGTTTATGGATACAAAAATGAAGAATTGTTAAAATGATGGAAATTTATGGAGTATTTCATCTAAGTTAAATTTAATCATTTTGAAATGACACCAAAAACCAAAGAATTTGAGATTCCTCTCATGTTCCATAGAATGTATTTGTTATTATTATTTCTTCAAATTTTACAAATTGGTCCTCATATTTTCCAAAATTATAAAATTGACCCCAAAAATTTTTAAAAAATTGCAAATTGGTCCTTGATAATTTTTAAAATTTACAATTTGGTCCTTCAAATTTTTAAAAATTGCAATTTGGTCCCTACTTTTCAATTTTTTAATTTGGTCCAAAAAATTTATATTTTATAAAAAATGACCCAAAAAATCTAACAATGAATTACCTTAATACTTCATCCAAACAAAATAATTTAAAATGAATGGATTTCAATTGAATCATTTGAATTGCTTTGAATTTTAAATTCCCTTAAAATTTCTAATTACCTCATCCAAACACATAAGAGTGTGTTTGGATGAGGTAATTGGAATTTTAAATTGAAAGTAATTCAAATAATTCAATTGAAATTCATTCATTTTTAAATTATTTTGTTTGGATGGAGTATTAAGATAATTCATTGTTAGATTTTTGGGGTCATTTTTAAAAAAAATTAATTTTTTTGGACCAAAATAAAAAATTGAAAAGTAGGGACCAATTTGCAATTTTTAAAAATTTGAAGGACCAAATTGTAAATTTAAAAATTATTAAGGACCAATTTGCAATTTTTTTAAAAAATTTGGGGTTAATTTTGTAATTTTGGAAAATATGAGGACCAATTTGTAAATTTTGAAGAATAATAATAACAAATACATTCTATGGAACATGAGAGGAATTTCAAATTCTTTGGTTTTTGGTGTCATTTCAAAATAATTAAATTTAACTTAGATGAAATACTCCATAAATTTCTATCATTTTAACAATTCTTCATTTTTGTATCCAAACAATGGATTTTGGTCAAATCACTTTAAATTCCCTCAAAACATTACTTTCCCTCATTAAAATGCTCCACCCAAACACACTCTAAGATTATGGTTAGGGAAATTTATTGAATATGAAAATATTTAAATATTTGTAAATTCAATTCATAAGTTTAATAAATATAATAATCTTCTCATTAATCCATGGACTCCAAAGTCTTTTATGAGACCTAGTTGTTCTCGAAAAAAAGTGCATTCAATGCCTTTTTTTTGGAAGAGGTAACATTTCATTGAGAGTGATTCACATGTCTCCTTACGCTATTTGGTGGTGATCTTTCCTCTTCTTTAGAACACTTAAGTGTTTTGGAACAATTTTTTAGAAGATCTCAATGGTTGGTGGTGCGTAGTGGATCATACGGTCCTTAGGAGATGAATAAGGTATATAAGGCTTTTAAAGCGTCATTTTTATCTCCTCTGCTATCAACGACCTACAAAAATGCTCTTTAGGTTTTCTTCACCATTTTTCTTTATGAGCGTTCTTGTTCTAGTATTTGATCAAGTTTGTATGGTTATGTTTATCGGTGCTTGTCGTGCATGCTTGCTTTATCCATCTTCTAAGATAAATCTTTAACTTTCCTCTTCTACTTCTATTCCTCTTTTTAGGGTTTTCAGAAAATGAATCGTTTGATTCTCTGTCTTTTTCTTTGAGAATTTCTTCTGTTGTTGGCAATTTTAGTCATAGAGATTGTATCAACCTCGATCAGGAAGGTAAATAGGAACATCTCAGGTGGCTAGATGGATAAAGACATAATGGGGACCGTTTCTATGTTTGTTCATGAGGGTGTTTTGGACCAGGCTTCGATAGACGTTGGTCCTTCATCTGATAGGGGATTAATTCCCCCTGATGAAGATAAGAGGGTATACAACCAATATGATAGGTGCATCATTCCTTCCATGAAGATAAGAGGGTATACAACCAATATGACAGGTACAACCAATATGACATAGGCTTTTGTCTTCCTTTATATGAGTTTGAGGTCAGCATACTAAACCACTTTTTAATTTCCCCTTCACAATAACATCCAACGACTTGGACATTTGTTAAAATTTTCCAACATTGATGTGAGTCCAACGGGATAAGCCAAATGTGACTTTCTTCTTTCACCTTTCCAAGGAGGATGAGTTCTTGATGGGGCGGGATCCTACGTTAATAAGGAGAGGGACTTATCTCGAGAAGAGTTATATTTGAAGAACCACTTATTGGCTTATTATAAGGAGCTTAGTTATGTCGTTGGCGTTGTTCCAGTAGGCGCATCATTAAGTAAATGGTTGGAAAGGTTCATTCATACTCGTTGGTTGGTGGATGCCAAAGAGAAGGAGAGGAAAACCATTTTTGGTAAGTAACCTAAAATCTTTTTTTCTTTAATTGTCTACCTGAATTACTTCTCTTCCAACGTCTTCATCTGATGGTTGTGCATATGCGATAAAGTGTGGAGAAGTAATGTGGCAGATAAGGAGAGAGGTTCAAGATGTTTCCTTTTAGGTAGAATTACGAGTACCCCGTCTACTAGGGAAGCTTCTACCTCATTTACACCCGATGATACACCTTATAGTCCATTTTTTAGTCCTACTATTTGGGTCATGCCCCCCACTCAAATAAAATTTTTGGTCTCTCATGGTCGGACCATGGTAGCGGATGAAGTTTCACCCCCTTTGCAACTGGTGGGCGAGGAAAGATTAGCTCCTATCCCTGAATTTGATAAGTTTATGTTTAGAGGCTGCCTAGCAAACATCCTTAGATAAGGTCTGCAGGAGGGCAAACATATATTCTAGTGGAGTCAAATCCTATGTAGATAGCTTGTCCATGTCTGAGGATGAGTAGGAAGTTTTAGTCCTCAGTTTCTGACAAAGATTACACTTAATTATCAAGTCTCTCTAAAGAATCTCGACGAGCAAAATTGGTAATGTTGACTTACCATACTCGTCAGACGCTAACCATTATAGCACTTAGGGCTATTGGATAGGAAGATGTCTTCTAACGCAACCTTATTCGACAAGAGAAGAAGATGACCAAGGAACCGGTTGATTCGTTTTCGGCGATGGAAGCCGATGTAAAAGCCATTTGAGTATCATGGTACTCTAGTTAAGAAGGTGGAATTGCTGGAACATAATTGGTTTGTACCATATCTCTAAGGTTTTGATGATAATAAAGTATTTAAAGAACAATTGGGTATACTAATTTTTGTTAAAGTGTGTAGGACCATAGACTAAAAATTTGTGATACAAGTTAAGTTCTGACACTGAAATTGAAAATTTGAAGAGAATCTTGAAGATATGAATCTGAAGGATCAAAACATGATCATCAGAATCTGAAGACTCAGACTCTAAATCTAGCTAAGAAGACTCTAAAGAGGTCAACTTCTGAAGATTAGACTCTGAAGAAATTCAACTTATAAAGACTCAAATTCTGAAGAAGGCCAACCTCTGAATATCCGGACTCTAAAGGCTTAGACACAGAAGTCAGTCAAAGCGCTAAGATCAAGAAACTATGATAGGTCACTACCAGAATCAGAGAGAAAATTTTCTTCCTATGATAACATGAAGATTAAAGTTCAAAGACATGAGGGATGGAATGAATAATTCCTTTTGAAGCTAAGGTTTTTCAAAAGATTTTTTCCAGGCATTAACCATTTGAAGAAACATGTCAACGTCTCTGATCAAAGCTTCTCAAAAACTCTCATGTGAAAGAAGTCTTCTCCAACGTCTCTCGTATATTTCTCTATATAAGGAACCGAAGACTTGTAGAAAATTATTGAATGAAATATTGACAAACAACAGTTAATATTCTATCAAATCAAAAGCACAAGTTCAACTTAGAATTTCTTAATACTTGTACATTCTTAGAAGTTCTTAAGTCTTAAGATTCTTTTGTATTTTATTTTTTTTACACCACCGATCATATGTAAGTTAGATTGTAAGAAGTATCTTGCTAGTGTTCTTGAGCATCTGGAAGTCTCTTGCTTATGTGCTTGAGCATTAGAAGTCTCTTACTTGAGGTTTTGAACATTGGAAGTCTCTTGCTTATATGCCTGAGCATTGCAAGTCTCTTGCTTGTATGCTTGAGCATTTGCAATTATATTTGGTAATAATGGAAATCTTCCGAGAATTTTTTTACAGACGTTCATCTTGATTAGGCTATTGAAAATGGGAAGGTGGTATTCTAGATGGTTTAGTATTCTCTTCACTTTTTTTAAAGATGTTCTTGTACCCGACATATGTAAATATTTGTTGTTGTAATCTCTTAATATATATTTTTGTTTGTTACTTACTCAAATTTTACCTATTTTTATGGTGTTGCTTTTGGTCCCATGTTTGTTTCTCTAGGACCTAACTATTTCTTCGAGGTTATGCTCAAAGTTTATTAGACTTCTATCGAGATCGTGCTCATTTAAAGGCTGATACCTGATCAGTGCATTTTGATGCACAATCTTTTATGTTTGTACTTAGGCATTTCCGTAATTTGTTTTGCTTATTTTTCACTTTTATTGTGTTTTCATATTTTATTTTATTTTTTCTTTTATTTAATTTTCATATTATATTTTCAGCATTTGCAACTTTCAATAAAAAATCATAACTAGAGCTATGAGAATTAGATTGACGCGTTCTAATATTCGTCGGAAAGCTGAGAGAAAGAGCTACAACTTTCATGTTGGAGTCAAAGGCTGATTCGGAGTGTATAATTCCTAGAAATTCATTGGAGTTTCTGACTTTAGAAATCTTTAGTTTCGGGTTGATTTTGGGCCGAGTTTTCTATGTTTTTCGACCCAGTTGGGTTATGATCCGAATTCCTTGTTTCACTTATACCTAGTAATCGCGCTACTGTTCATTGTACGTTTTTTACTCTATTCACGAAATATTTCTGAAGCTTTGTACGGTTGTAATGGAGAACTAATCCCAAGGCGAAATCTATTGATTACGGGTTCCATCATACTTTGAGGTTATAATAATTTTAATCAAGTTTCTATTCCGTTCAACTATATTATGTGATTCTTGTTTGCTTAATTAAATTTTCATAGAGTATATTGATTTAATTCGATTGTTGCATGATCCTTAACTATAATCACGTTAGTGTTTGCTAAATCCATTATTGTGTTTGCTTAATCTGCTAGGGCTTAAATATGTTTTCTTAATTCTGATAATAGGAACTTACATCACATAAAACTTGTTGCGCTTGTTAGTGAGTTTTGCAATCAAATAAGAATAGATTAGGAGATTGAATTTATAATAATCAATGATAAGTCAGAACCAGAAACAATAGATTAGTCGTTTTAGCTTATTTGATAATCACTTATTTTCTTTGCACTATTTTTTCTAAACAAAAAAAACCCCCCATAATAGCTTAAGTTAGTTAATAACAATCCAAAAGTCCTTGAGATACGATACTCAAGTCGTTGTCGCTAAATTACGGTTTTTAAAATTATTCGTTTTGATCCGTGCGCGACAACAGATCAAATTAAGTCACTTCAAGCTCTAGAGACTAACAGACATGAGTGAATCATATAAGGGCTGATACCCTTTCTCCGTCCCTAGGTGAAAACCTGGTTTGAGGTTGACGTATGGAAGAGATAGTCATGCGCTTTATGGCTTGCTTTCTTTGTGTGTGTGCATTTGCATAATGGGGTTTTGATTGCTTTAGTCATGCACTTGTGGCGTTTGTGACAATACCCTAGAGTCTTTGAGATGTGGATTTGATATATTTAGTCATATCCTAGACTCGTCGTTAACTTTCATAATCACAGGGAAAAGAGATGGTTTAGTATAAACTTATTCTTTATTTAATTGGATAACATAATATATTGTGGTAATGTGTCATCACTTTTTCAAAGGAACTAAAATAAGATAACCAAGTGGCATATCTATCACTTGTTGGCCACGAGACATTTGGTGATTGACTTTGACTCCATTAGGATCAACCATTTGTTCTCGCCTGGCCGTAATGACCTACTTTACATGTGGTAGGTCAGATAACCATGTTTCTTAGTTATCCAACCAGGGAGCCTCCTTTGTTATCCATGGCTTTACCTTTGCCTTCTTTTTTGTATTGCTATAAAGCCTTATAAATCTACTTTTCCCCAAATGAGTTGGCAGTTATTATTACTGACTCATCATGGACGTTGTGGTACTTCACCTTAAGGTGGACCATAGATTTACTACGTCAAAGGTTGCTACAAAGGGGAGGTCGAGGACATAGTTGTAGACTCTCTTGTAAAGGACTACAAAGAAATGGGACTCAATAGTTCTAATATCTATTCCTTCTTCAAGGTGAACATTGCCTCAATGTATCCCTAAGGAAGGGTTACAGTGTCATTGAAAGCATGTAGGTCGTCAAACGTCTTTCTCTGATGGTTGGTGAGATCTCATGTTTACAGGTCCACAATTGATACTCATTCCTAAGAGTTTTTCTTCATAGTTGATGTAAGGTTATGCCCTATTCAACAAGTTTTTCAGGTTATGAGCCTCTTTGTGCCCTAGTTTTCTTAATTATCTATATTTTCGGATACTCATAACCTTCAAATTACTCATGTCAAACTTGTCTGGTACCTTTTCAACATAGCTTTTTTTAGTGAGCCTGAATTTCTAGCATTCATATCCCTATAAACTTCCTTATCAAGAATCTCCTTAGAAACACCTAAGTCTTTTATATCAACTCCTTTTCCAACATGATTTTTTAGTTCATTTATGTGATGTAAATGATTATCAGCAATCAATATATCATCAATATACAATAATTAGACAATAGAAGAACCATTGTTAAGGCGCCTAACATAAACAAGACATTCATAATCACACATTATGTAGACAATATGAAGCATGTTTAAATCAAAGTGCTTGTACCATTTCCTTGGGGACAATCTGAACCAGTGTCATTGAACCTCTCTAGATGTTCTAGATAAATTTTCTCATCTATATTACCTTGAAAAAATGGTGTCTTAGTATCCATTTGCTCTAAATGTGTGTCCTAGATGGCTACCAAGGATAACGTTGCCCTAATAGACGTATGTCTGACGACCTGAGAGAAAATCTCATCAAAGTCAACCCTTTTCTGTTGTAAATACCGTTTTCTATAAGACGAGCCTTGAAATTTTCTCCTTATTTTTCTGTTATTGTTAATTTTCTCTTGAACACCCACTTATAACCAATGGCCTTTATCCCATAAGGAAGCACAATAAGCTCCCATGTCTGGTTTTTCTTTCAGGACTTCATATCCTATATCATTTCGCTCATTCATTTATCTTTGTCATGGCTAACTATAGCCTCTCGAAAGGTTGAAAGGTATCCAAAACTAGTAAGAAGTGCAAAGGCTGCCAACTATTCATACCCATATATTTTTGGTGGGTTGGTTAAACGACACTTTCTATCACGTACAAAAACATATTCATGTACTCCACCTAAAACTCCAGGTCCATAGTCAATTTTAGTACCAAATTCTACTTCCTCTTGTGGCTTAGGAACTACATGCATATTATTCACTGGTGGCAGATCAACATCCACCCGAATCACCTGTTTACTGGAAGTTTCTCCTTCAGATGTTGACACGTATGTTGTAACTGACTGCTTCAACATCAATTTCTCATAAAAAACAACAAATTTTCCAATTACCATCTTCTTTTTAATCAGATCTCGTAACTTGAACCCCTTCACACCTTTTTCTGTAACTAGCAAAGAGATATTTATTTGAATTTTGATCAAGTTTAGATCGATCTTCACTTGATAAATGCACATAAGTAGGACACCTAAAAATACTTAAATTGCAAAGATCAATAGGATTATCTGTCCACACCTCATCTCCAATCTTCTTACCAATGAATCTCGTGGTAATCTGTTGATAAAATATCATGTCATGTTAAGTACCTTTGCCTAGAAACCTTTTGATAATCCAACATTTAACAAGAGACGTTTCCCTTTTAGTTATAGACCTATGTTTTCTCTTTGTCATACCATTTTGTTGTAGTGTCTTACAAATTAAGAAATGCTTTTGAATATCGTGTTCTTTATATAACCTCTTGAATTTTGATTAAGTGTACTCTATACCATTATTTGAACGTAAATACTTGATTTTTTTGCATGTTTTATTCTTCACGTCTGCCTTTTACAAAATACACCTAAAACTTGCAAGAAAAATAATTTTTTTAAAGTACAAAATACTTAGAACCACTCATGGAAACTTCTTTGGTTGGGCCACACACATCAAAATGCACAGAGTCTAAAATATCTTATGTTTTTTGTTTTCTAGACTTGAACCGAACACAACACAATTTTCAAGTGCACAATATTTGCACAAATCTATATTGCAACTACGAACACCCTTCAATATATTTTTCTTATGAAGTTCTACCATACAATGCTCATTGAGATGATCCAAAAGTATATGCCAGAGTTTGGTTGCATCATTATCATACTAAATTCATACAACATTACCTACAATAGTGTTTCCCCAAAAATTTGTAGATGTTACTTACAATCCTCGTTGCTATCATCACAATCAAGGCACCCTGCTAACCTTCATAATGTCCCTATCTTCATCAGACCTGTATAAGAAACCATTTTCCTATAGAATATCTAGGGATATTAAGTTTTTCCTTAATTGCAGAATATATCTGATATCATTCAATGTTTGACACCACCATTCTCCATGGAAATTCTAATTTATCATATTCCACTAATAGTACATGCTTTATCATCACCCATTAAACAAATCCAAAATTACCTGACTTGATTGTACTGAACCACTCTAGGTGTGACATCATGTGGTAAGAACAACTTGAGTCAAGAATTCACGCATTTGTGCACTTATCGGATGAAACACATAGTGTATTTGTTTCCCTACCAAAATCATCAGTTTGAACCATATTTACAAAACTTGATGAACCATGCTTTCTGTTTGGACAATCCCTCTTTCAATGTTCAATATGTTTGCAATTATAACACTCAATTGTTTCTTGATTCCTGGATTTATACCTTTTATTTCCATAATATACTTTACCGCTGTTCTACCCATGGTCTTGACCATTCTTCACATACAAACCTGCGTCTCGAGTTTTTTCTTCTACACTTTATCTCCTATGAGAATGAGACAAAGTGTAGTCGTAATCACATAAAGACTAATAATGTCTTTCCTGTAGGTAAGAGTAGTCACCAAGTGGTCATAAGAACTTGATAAGGAGCACAACAAGATAATTATCTTATTTTCATCATCAATCTTCACCTCAAGCCTCACTCGATTGGTGATTAAGTTGTTGAAGACACTAATGTTGTCGTAAATCAGATCCTTTCATCTTTAATCTGTATAGTCGTTGTTTTGTGAATAATTTGTTCATCAGTATTTTTTTACATATACTGAATCTCCAATTTGTCTCAAACATCCTTCGATATTGTTAGGTTCAAAATATAATACATCACCTTATTTGAAACACATAGGCGAATCAATCTTCCGAGAGTTACTGTTCGTGTACTCCCAATCACCTACAATTGTTGTGCTTAAGATACGTTTTGAGATTTTACATTATATTATTGTATTCCCTTTTATGTTTATATGAGTCATAATTCGCGATGGTGATCTAATTGTGCTTGCTTTCACCTTCCTTTTGAGTTGGTTAGGAGCTATACCTCTTTCTAGGTGAGGGGACATGGCATCATGCTTTCTCACTAGATTCTCTTTCTGCTGTTGTTATTTTTTGTTTTTCTTTTTAACCTTGTCGTTTGTTATATGTTGTTTTGTCGTTGAGATGTTTCTGATCTGTATGATACCTCCTCCTCCAGGGTATTTATAATTTTACTTCAATCTTTCTTTTAATATATAATATATATTTTACGTCCAAAAAAACAGCATGTTGTGAGTTGGCAAATCATCTTTGAACCCCTACCCCCAATTAATATGATCTCACTTTAAATTTATTTTCACTTCAAAAAAGTGGTCGTCTCAACGGAATTCATATTTAAGCAATAAATCTTACATCAAAAAGGAAAAAAAGAGGGATATATGTTATCATGCCACATGTTTCATAATCACATGCTCATTTCTTTACAGAGACATGGGAAAGAGATAGGGAGATATTTTCTCAATTGACTACCGACTTTCACTTTATTTTATTTCTCTTATTTAAGCATTATTAATTTCATAATCCAATTCAAGCATGATTTGGCCATCCACGATTTGGCATATGTTTATTTTATTTTGTGTTTTCTTGTTCACTTAGGCACGTCATTTGGTAAATGACAAGCTTACTAACAATTTCTTCCTCATTTTTATTTGTAGTCCTCCTATGTCACTTTCCCTAAACTTCAACATACACTATTTTAGTGCCATAATGCTTGCTCACCCAGCTACAGGTGGAGCAACATAAACCAGTATGTTTCATATTATAATAAGAGTGTAAATCCTGTTAACATTTGGCAAGAAAGCATGTGGTTCAGCATAATGAACAAAACAAATAAAATAAAAGACAACAAAAAAGAAAGATTTATTTTATAAAAAAAAAAACTTAATCAGTACATGAGCTCTTGGATTTATATAGGTTCAAGAGGGCCGGGTTGATGTGCTTATGCACAGTGCATAAGTCTCATACGAGTAATATTTAAATTGTTTCGAGTAACATTTTAGTTAGAAACGAGTAATAATATTATAATCTATGAATAATATATGTATTATTTATACACATCTATTAATTATGAGTAATTATTAATTGTGAGTAATGAGTACACTATTCTGAGTAATATTTACATCATTCTGAGTAATATCGAATTTTAACTATTTTGAGTAATATATTTATTGTTCTGAGTAATATTTATACTATTTTGAGTAATCTGTATATTATTTTGAATAATAAATATAATATTTTGAGTAATATAAACAATATTTGAGTATTTATGCACCGTGCATAAGGATATACCTTATGCACATCAACACATCTCGGTCCAAGAGTATAAATTAGTTAGAGAAAAAGCTCTAACAAATTAGTTTAATATTCTAACTAATTAATAAATTAGAAAATTAATTATAATTATGATTCGAATGATAAATTATATTGTAACAAATTCTTTAATCTGGAATGAACCTAAATCATTTCTAGTTTGTGAACAAGAGAGGTGGAGGATCCAATATGAAGAACTTTGATGAAGAGGTCTGCAACTTTGTTCTCACAATTGATGGACATCAAATGTATGATTTTGGTTTGAATTTGTTAGGAACCAGGCAGAAATCTATTTCAATGTGCTTTCTTCTTTCATGAAATACTAGGTTAGAGGCTATGTGAATGAGATTTCTATTGTCACATAATAGTGTTACTCGTTGCTTGTGTGGAATGAAGAGATCATGGAGTAAGTATAGTTGTTCTGGACTGGTATAATGACTAAGCATGGTCCAATCCGCTTCTAACTCCAGGACGGTCCAAAAGAGTTGGCTCAATCAGTAGGGACAACAAAACGCGTTTTTCCCTTCTGACCCTAAGCAGGGCACGCATGGCCAGTTGATTCACCTGGCCAGCCAGATCAACGCTACATTCGAGTTACACTCCTTCCCGCGCCAACTACTAGTTTCACCTTGCCCAGGCAGCCCATCCAGGATGTAGAGCACGACCTGCCCGAGAAATTCTGCTTTCATGCAGAAATTCTTGGCAATCACTTATTTTGGGCCTGATCCTTGGATGTCCAGCCCAAAATAGGTACCAATGGCCACGCGCTGGGGACATTATTAATACCCTCTCATTTGAAAGGGCCGGGTATGCAAATCTTATCCTAAACACTATCACGTATCTCTACACTCTTGTTGACCTTATCATCAGAGTGCCTTGCAAGTACACCCCCCTTCTCCTTGATTCCAACCTAGTACACGAAGTCTCTAGTCCACTTCAGGTTTGGATCAACCGGTAAGATCAATGGCGTCGTCTGTGGGAACTTCTGTTCTCCCCATCTTTCTTTCCCCAGAAACCAAAGATCAAAGCATCTTTTAAGATTTCAAACATGTCTAGTCATGACGACGACCATAATGTTCAACCTACCATCATCTCGCCCGAGAACATAACCAGCCTAGACAACATGAATCCCTTCCTGGAGGACATTTGTAACACCCAGACTACTTTCGGGATGATCGACTGACCCCACAAACCAACACAGGTCTTTTCAGCATGCTTTGACCTCACTCGCATGCTTTCCGGTAAACTTCCCAGAAGGTCACCCATCCCAATACTACTCCAAGTCAAGCACGCTTAACTGTGAAGTTCTTATCGAACGGTCTCCCGAAAAGAAGATGCATCTTGTTGGTATAGGTAGTACCCATCAATCCTTATAAGCTTTCTTTTGACCATGCAGTCCCATACTTGCACGGCCTCAGGATCCCTCTCATTCCGATGTGGCGACCACCCTAGCCCTCTTCGGCCTCAGGTGTTACATGCGGTGCAACTACCCCTCGCCTTCTTCGGCCTCGGGTGTTACATGCCCACCAGCTTCCGCATGGTTCGTCCTCGAACCACATCGTACTGGGAGAGGTCTGGCTCTGATACCATTTGTAACACCCAGACTACTTTCGGGATGATCGACTGACCCCACAAACCAACACAGGTCTTTTCAGCATGCTTTGACCTCACTCGCATGCTTTCCGGGAAACTTCCCATGCAGTCCCATACTTGCACGGCCTCAGGATCCCTCTCATTCCGATGTGGCGACCACCCTAGCCCTCTTCGGCCTCAGGTGTTACATGCGGTGCAACTACCCCTCGCCTTCTTCGGCCTCGGGTGTTACATGCCCACCAGCTTCCGCATGGTTCGTCCTCGAACCACATCGTACTGGGAGAGGTCTGGCTCTGATACCATTTGTAACACCCAGACTACTTTCGGGATGATCGACTGACCCCACAAACCAACACAGGTCTTTTCAGCATGCTTTGACCTCACTCGCATGCTTTCCGGGAAACTTCCCATGCAGTCCCATACTTGCACGGCCTCAGGATCCCTCTCATTCCGATGTGGCGACCACCCTAGCCCTCTTCGGCCTCAGGTGTTACATGCGGTGCAACTACCCCTCGCCTTCTTCGGCCTCGGGTGTTACATGCCCACCAGCTTCCGCATGGTTCGTCCTCGAACCACATCGTACTGGGAGAGGTCTGGCTCTGATACCATTTGTAACACCCAGACTACTTTCGGGATGATCGACTGACCCCACAAACCAACACAGGTCTTTTCAGCATGCTTTGACCTCACTCGCATGCTTTCCGGGAAACTTCCCAGAAGGTCACTCATCCCAATACTACTCCAAGTCAAGCACGCTTAACTGTGAAGTTCTTATTGAACGGTCTCCCGAAAAGAAGATGCATCTTGTTGGTATAGGTAGTACCCATCAATCCTTATAAGCTTTCTTTTGACCATGCAGTCCCATACTTGCACGGCCTCATGATCCCTCTCATTCCGATGTGGCGACCACCCTAGCCCTCTTCGGCCTCAGGTGTTACATGCGGTGCAACTACCCCTCGCCTTCTTCGGCCTCGGGTGTTACATGCCCACCAGCTTCCGCATGGTTCGTCCTCGAACCACATCGTACTGGGAGAGGTCTGGCTCTGATACCATTTGTAACACCCAGACTACTTTCGGGATGATCGACTGACCCCACAAACCAACACAGGTCTTTTCAGCATGCTTTGACCTCACTCGCATGCTTTCCGGGAAACTTCCCAGAAGGTCACCCATCCCAATACTACTCCAAGTCAAGCACGCTTAACTGTGAAGTTCTTATTGAACGGTCTCCCGAAAAGAAGATGCATCTTGTTGGTATAGGTAGTACCCATCAATCCTTATAAGCTTTCTTTTGACCATGCAGTCCCATACTTGCACGGCCTCAGGATCCCTCTCATTCCGATGTGGCGACCACCCTAGCCCTCTTCGGCCTTAGGTGTTACATGCGGTGCAACTACCCCTCGCCTTCTTCGGCCTCGGGTGTTACAACATTGTCCCCCCAAAAAAGGACGGATTCACTGCATCTCCCTCCTCAAAAGATGAAAACGATCTTGGCGCCCAATATGTCGACACTGGGAAGATCAATAAAACTTTGGAGAAAGCGTCGAAAACCTCCCAGCAGATTCTAGTGCTAGCCAACGCTGACCCCTTCAGGGTAGTTTTGGTCGAAGCGCTCAACAAGACGAACTCCCTTATTCTCCAACAAAACGAGAGGATCAAAGTATTGGAGAGAGGACACCATTCAAGATCTCCCCAGTAGAGATACCACCGACGAAAATCTCGGAGTCCTTCTCCGCGGCCCAAGAATACAAATTAGATAGAGAAAAAAGCACTAATAGATTAGCTTACTATTTTAACTAATTAGCAAATTAGAATATTAGTTATAATTTCAATTAAAATGACAAATTATACTATAACTGTCATATCCCAAATTTTACCCTGAAATACCACCTATCATTCATCAACTTATTTTCCATCAAACATCGTTTGCAACACTAATTCAAACACAAAAAACAGAAAAAATGTGGAGTGCACGAGATGACAAGAACAGAGAAATATCAAGAAAATGGAAAAACACAAATTGCCACATGAAAATCAACCTATTATCTCTCCCTTCATGATTCCAAACCAAGCAGATTTCTATCCAACCCTAAAACTCTACCCAATCCAACTCACCATATATTCCTACTATTTCATTGAAAAGGGTCAGCAACAAGTAAGGAGGAAAGCCACCACAAAAACTCAAAAAAACTCTTGCTTAGAATAAGCCCAATTCAAATCATTCTCAATCACCACCATCAATTTGGGACGCACCCCTTGCACCTCTAACCCTTGCTTCAGCCCAGTCACATTTTGCATACATTTACTTTTTATCATTTAGCATCCTTTATTTTAATAAATAAATAAAGTGTTTCTAAACTGATTAATTATTGACATCAAAAAATAAAAATTTGATTAATTATTTTTATTAATTTTTATTTACCTTAATTAATTGATAAACTCTATTCAATTAATTTCGTTAGATATTTTTTTAATTAATTTAGTTAATTAGTTAACTAATCCATTTCATAATATCAAAATCATGTGCATTTTCAAAACCGATCGTTCACTCTTTTCACTACCAAATAATCCTTGCTTGCTTAGATTAGAATTTTGAGTTGCATGTTTAATTTTCTTGTAGCTTGCAATGGTTTTATTCTTTCTCTTGTTTATTGTTATATAGTTAGATTGAATAATCAAAATCTCAAAAACTAATTTTCATTTAAAATAAACTTCTCGATCCATATATCGAGCCATTTTCACCCATGTAAGTCTATGTTTTTTTTTACATCGTATTCAACCTTTTGCATACACTCTAAAACTTTTTTTCATAATAAATTCTCGATTCAACGTCGAGTTCCTTTTCAAAAGTCTTTTTCTTAATCAAATAAGATTGAATAGATGAGTGGGAAGTTCAGTTCTTACCTCTTCTTTAACTAACTGAATACGAGTCCCTTGACTTGGCCATTCAAATGGTTACAATCCGACTAAAGTACTTTTAAATAAATGGGGATAATTTGACTCACTAAATGACAAAATGAGAAAGCATGAAGTTCATTTTCTACCTCTCTCACGAGTATTTGATGCTCATCTGTCTATAACGTGTTAAAACTAAACTCGTCTCATTTCTTTTTTACAAAAGAGTTAAATGCGAAAGATGGAAGTTCAATTCTAATCTCTCTTTAAGTGTTGAATATATGGGTTGTTAGGACTCAAGTATTCGACACTCATGCTCTATAAAATCAACTTAAAACTCACCTCATTTCTTTTTGACAAAAGAGTTAAATGGTAAAGATGAAAGTTCAGTTCTAATCTTTCCTTAAGTGTTGAATATATGGGTTGTCAGGACTCGAGTATTTGACACTCATTCTCCACAAAATCAACCAATAAAATTGTGGTTCTTTTTACCCCGAACTACGACGCTCTGACTTTCCCATTGCACGGGAGAATATGTAGGCACAAGATGCGATGTCCTGGCGAGCATAATAATAAAAAATATAAACCCCTTTCTTTTCTCTTTTCTCGTAATAATTAGAATAACATAAACAAACACGCTAACACTTATTCGCAAAGCTAACTAAATGGTTCCCATCGAATACGATGAATGTGAGGGGTGTTAATACATTTCCCTTGCATAATCGACTCTCGAACCCGCTCTTGGTCTCAATGACCATTTCTTTCTCCCATGGGTTTTATTCGATATTTTCCATTTCCTTTTGGAATATATAAAGATCGGTGGCGACTTTTTTGTATTTCAAGTGTTTCTTACGCTCGTGGTATGATTTTTTGGCCGGCCGCGGCAGTAAAAATTTTAATGGTTGAAAAACTATGAAATCTAGTACAAATTCAAGCACATACATATTACGTCCTTTGTTCCTATTTATAAAAGAAAATTTACTTTTTAGGTCTGTTGAATAATTATAATAGATTAGATACATTGAATAAACAATAAATATAAAAAGTCAACTTTCTCTCATAAATAGGACTAGAGGTAGTATTTCTTAAAAAATTAATACACATTGTGCTTTTAATGTTGGCGAGAACACTAATGAGCCTAACATTTTCTAGGAAAGGGTAAAATAATTTGTGCACTTTGAGGCAACTTGAAGTTCGTCGAATGCGCATTGAGGCACATGTTTTAGATAACACTCATTTTATTCATTCTTGAACATACTTATAGTTCAAATATCACGTTAGAATTTTTCACCATTCATTATCTTGTCAATCATCACTAAAGAGTTACTTCCTCTGTAACAAATTAAAAAAAAATGTTGCTTTTTAGGTTTATTGAATAATTAATATATATATATATATATATATATATATATATATATATATATATATATATATATATATATATATATATATATATATATATATATATATATATATATATATATATATATATATCAAATACATCAATTATTCAATAACTCTAAAAAATAAAGTTTACTTATAATTTAGTACATGACTCAACCTGATCATTACGCTTCCTCTTTTGGACACATGAACCTTACTCTCGAGGCTAGGTGACTTAGAGAGGCGTGAACACTTATTTCTATGCGGAGACCAATGTGTAATCATGGGTCTTTTAGGGGAGTGAGATTTCTTTGAGTGACATGGAACAAGTGCATTGGTTTGTTTGCGGTCCTCTAGATCCTTAGCTTCCCAACCAAAAGATCCTAGACTGTTCACTACAAAAAAACAAGCCTAGATTGTCGGGGTTTATATCCATATTGCAGGGATTATACTCTTGCACAAATTGTTTCGCAGGAGTATTTAAAATTGTCGCTTACACGATTTTCACAATCTATCAAACAGGGTTTTAATGACTGATGGTATCATTTCAAAAAGCAAGGATAATTTAAGAGGGGTTTAAAACCCCCACAATATAAGAAGAGTTTAGAAAAAAAATTAAAGGCTTAATTGCAACTTTCCTATTTAGCATTTTTCTTGATTTCGGTCCCCCTACTTTAAAAACCACTATTTTAGTCCCTTTTTTAAGTTTTCAAGTGAATTTTTGCCCCCATTAAATCTGGGTGTGTTTTGTATGACATGGCATTATTTTTGATCGATGTGTCAGTACCATGTCATTCAAATATTAATATAATTCATTTTTTTTAATTTCATAATTATTTAAATGTTTATTTTATGCATATAATATTTTATTAATATTGATATTTACATAAACCCTAATCGTTCCCCTATATATCCTCATTGCAGCCCTCCTACATCCGATATTTCTTCTCATCGTCTTCTTCTGTCTCCAAATCCAGCGCCTCCAATCAACCTAGAAATTATAACTTCGTCGACATCTCCTTCACCCAGCACTTGCGAATTTCGTAGTACCACCAAGTATGTCTAAAACAAATTTCTCATTTGCCTCAACAAATAAGTCTGATGCAAGGAGAAGAAGAAGTAGATGTTGGTGTGGGCTTGAGTCTCCATTGATGATGTCATGGACTTACGAGAATCCATGAAGAAGATTTCATGGTTGTGGTAACTTTATGGTGATGAAGAAAAAAATTGTAATTACTTTCAATGGTTTGATGAAGACATGAGAAACAAAGTTAAATATTTGATTAGAACTTTGAAGGACAAGAATGACGAGATTCTGGATTTACTTAGGGACACCAAGAATAATGAAGATTTGCTTAAGATGAAGATTAAGTTAATGTCTTATTTTATTGGTTTATGTATGGTGTTTGTATTATTATTTGTGTTTGCATTGGTGGTAACACATATACTCAAATGAATTCATTGGTTGTATGGTCTTAACTAAAATTAGATCTGATGTAATTTCTCTTCTATGTACTTTAATTGCCATAAGTTTGCAATTGTTGTGTACTAAAAATTTGCAATTGTTGTGTACTTTAATCTATGTACTCAAATGAAGTTTGCAATTGTTGTGTACTTTAATTTCTCTTCTGATGTAATAGACTCCTGTCATATGTCTATTGCCATAAGTTTGCAATTGTTGTGTACTTTAATCTATGTACTCAAATAAAGTTTGCAATTTTTGTGTACTTTAATTTCTTTTTTGATGTAATAGACTCATGTCATATGTCTATTGCCATAAGTTTGCAATTGTTGTGTACTAAAATTTGAAATTGGTGTGTACTTTAATCTATGTACTCAAATAAAGTTTGCAATTTTTGTGTACTTTAATTTCTTTTCTGATGTAATAGACTCCTGTCATATGTCTATTGCCATAAGTTTGCAATTGTTGTGTACTAAAATTTGAAATTGTTATGTACTTTAATCTATGTACTCAAATGAAGTTTGTAATTTTTGTGTACTTTAATTTCTCTTATAATGTAATAGACTCCTGTCATATGTCTATTGCCATAAGTTTGCAATTGTTGTGTGCTAAAATTTTTGCCATAATTGTTGTGTACTTTAACCATACGTATTTTTTCAAACATGTAATAACTTGTAACCATTGTACATAACATCACCAAAATTTGGCCATAATTTATACATATTCTGTAACCAAAACTTGGCCATAAACTATAAATAACTTGTAACCATAATTTGGCCATAATACCACCATAACAATGCACCTTAATGTTTGCGTATTTCACAAAATATAACAGCCTAATTTTTACATAAAAATGCACCTTAATGTTTGGGCATTTCACAAAACATAACAGCCACATAACAATTTAGCAGCATAAGAGACTAAACATGACCCAAAAATTTTGGTCATTACTAAAGAGATAACAAACAGCATAAAAAAAAACAACACCATAACATAGTAACTATTCTTGGGTTGATGGTGGTGCTTGTGATCCTCCTTCAATTACCATTTGTCCAGCCACTTTGTCCGATTTGTCAACCTTTTTTTCGCCTTTTTATTGCCGCCTTTTCATTATCAGATATATCATGCATCATTGAAGGTTTTTCTGTGTTAATCGTAAGGAAAATTGTCTTCCAATCAACAACAACATCAGGACCTAAATCCAACTCATCTAAGTCAGCTTGATCATCTTCCTCATCATCCTCACTGCTCAATGTTATAATCTAGATCTATTTCACTATCTTTATTAGGAACCTCAAGATTTTCTTCTACATTAACCTCCACATTTTCTTCTTCACTCTTATTCACTAACTTTTTCATTATTAACCTTCACATTTTCTTCTTCATTAGTAACATCAACATTTTCCTCTACATTTGCTCCCTCACAATTAACCTCAACATTTTCCTCAACATTTTTCTCTACATTTGCTCCCTGGCCATTAACCTCCATACTTTCCTCCTAAAAAATAACATCATAAATAGTAATGTCTTCAACTTTGTCTTCAACATAGATGTCAATGAGTTTAAATCCTCTAACATCTTCCACTAACCTTAACACGTCGTTGTCACTATTTAGAGGTCGAAGTCCCCGTGAAAAGGAAAAGTTAGGGTTTCAATACCATAATCACTTTAGGTTACAATACCCCTCAGCTTTGACCAAGTCTTCGATTTGCATATAGGACAGAAAATCCACATCCCATTCCCAATCCATTTCAGTAAAAAGCTCACCAACATATAACTTCACTGGATTATCTACAAAACAGCCCCGATGGTGTAACCTAAGTCTGACAAGTTGGGTGTCAGGTGGCCTACAATAGAACATGAAAGATTCAGAAACAATATTTTCAGAATAAACAATGACCACATTTCATGGACCACAACACAATCAGGCATTTCAGATATCACAACAATTTCAAGGACCACAACAACTCAATAAAAAAAATCACAGCAACAGATTTGGGACCACAACAAATTGGAGCAACAAAACTAGGACCACAACAAATGCAAACAAATTGCAGAAACAAATGGCAGATTCAACTCATATAAACAAATCGCACATAAAAATCGCTTATACAAATCAATCTCACAAAGAAATCGCAAAAAAGAAAGAAGGGTTGGGTTAGAGAAGCAACAATCGAAATACTTACCTCGAAACGTAACTTGGGTTTGCCATGCCGATCGAATCAGAAAACAAATCACAAAAAAAGGGGTTATATCATATGCTTGTGTTCTTCGTGGGTGATGGATTATATTAGTTAGGGTTCATCGTGGGTGTTGGCCTGTATCGTATGCGTGTGTTTCTCATAAAACCTATCCTCTTGTTTTCAGAATAATGTTGGTAAAATATTTGTTAAATTATTTTGGTAATTTTAATTCACTTCTCTTTAAATTAATTGGTAAAATATAATCATATAAATAATGTTTTAATATTTAATGGATTAAAAGGATATGCAATATATATTACATGCCAACTAAATAAAAAATGTGCCATGTCACTTAAATAGGTACCAAATTGAATGGGGGACATAAATTCTCTTGAAAACTTTAAAAATGGACTAAAATAACAGTTTTTAAAGTGGGAGACCAAAATCAAGAAGAATGTTAAATATAGGGGGACCAAAGTTGCAATTAAGCTAAAATTAAATTAATTAAAATAAATTGTAATGCAATTTAGAATTCTTGTACAAAATTACAAATCTGCAGTTTCAAAATTTAAAACCAAAATTCTTCAACGTATACTGAGAACAAGGACATGCTAAAAAGGTAACAGACTACAATTTAGAAATATGTTTTGATGGTAATACATATAAAAATAAGGGTCATGCTAACGAGTGCCCCAGGGGCACTGGTTAAGGATTCCAAATATAAAAAATATTCTATAAATAAATAAAATATTTTAGTTTACAATGCATTGAATTCAAGTAGTTTAAAGAAAACATATCTTTTATTTTTTAGAAAAGTCAATTATTTCCATTTTCATTACATTGAATACAAGTCTTTAATAAACTAAACATACCTTTTTAAATCCTTAACCAGTGCCCTTAGGACACTCGTTAGCATTTCCTAAAATAAAAATAATGTTATAAATGGTATGATTATGGATCTCCATCAATTAGGAAATTTCAGGTTGATTTTCCATTTATTACATATGTCCTATAAATAGAACTCATATTGTATTAGAATCTCACACACTCAGAATATAAATAATAGAATATATTCTCTTCTTCTCTTTATCTCTTATATTATTTTATTCAGTTTCATAACACGTTATTCCTGAAGAACTTATTAACAATCCTTGAAGGATAGTAAAACAAATTATTTTATAGTTCTTGAAAAATTTAACAAATATTCCTGAAGGATAGTAATGAGTTTGTTATGTAGTTCCTGAAGAACATATGAAACATTCTAAAGGATCGAAAAATATTGAATTTCTTATATTGTTCCTGAAAAACATATAAAACATTCCTTAATGATCGAAATATATTAAATTTCTTATATTGTTTCTGAAAAACATATAAAGCATCCCTGAAGGATAGCAAAATAATGAATTTTTTATATAGTTCCTGAAGAATATATAAAGTATCCTCAAGGATATATGAATTTGAAATTATGAATTTGTTTTATAGTTCCTGAATAACCGAGGAAAGAAAAAATAATAAATTTGTTTTATAGTTCTTGAATAACTAAAGATTTACAGATACTATTATTTTTATTAATAAAAATATATATTGATTGAGTTCTTAAAGAAGTTCAAAAAAAATTGTTGTTGATTTCCTGAAGAACTAATCATTTATCATACATTGGTTTAAATGAGTATTTTAAAATATTCACAACAAAGAAAAAAAAAAGAAATTTATTCTTAATTTATTAAGATTGACAAATACTTATTTTCAGAATAAGTTATTTAAATTAAAAATCTTCGCCTCACGCTTTCGCGTCTATTGAATCTAATTATACTCACAATTCTAATACATTTGCTTCCGCTAAATTATCACAAACCGAAAATACTTTTTGAAATTTAAATAAAATACAACCGACTCTAAAGCGCTTTCGCTGTTTTTAGAGCTGATGTTTGATTTCCACTATCAGGTAAAAATCTCAAACTGTCGTTGTCTTAATCTTATACCTTAACTGAATTTCTACTATGGTAAATAGAAATCCTTTTAACAATCGACTTAGAAATCAGAACCAGAAAATGATTTAGTATAGTTTTATGTGAGCAGTGATTATTAATTCATCCGGTTAATGGTTAGCACACCGGTACAAATTAATTAGCCAGACATACTATTAATAACAGTTCCAGAATAAAAACTATAAACAGACATATATTCAAGCATGATATCAGATTCGTAAATTAATAACAGAAGCATATAAATAAAATAAAAACCTGGAATTAAATTGAAGTAGCAAACACTTGTTCTTCTTAAGTACAGACTAAATGCAGAAACTGAACTTTGAAACGAACAGTAAATTTCCTAAATCTAATACTAAACTCTGAAGCTTGAAATAAAAATCAAACGCACCTAATTTCCGGTGTAGAAATTAAGTGCTTAAACGGTGCAGTGGTTCGAAACAGGAATGGAAATTGAAATCTGGGAACTAATTGCAGCAAATTAAAATGAAAATGAAAACTAGGTTATTACTGGTAAAATTCTCCGAACCCCTCTTTCTGTTCCTCTTTGCCTTTTATAATAGAGTACTTGGACGGTTGATGGAGAAAATTCCGGAGAAGTAAGTTCGTTTCTGAAGAATTGGTAGCTTGACCTTGCTTGAGATTCTTGCAGAATGGAGAGAAAAACCTGGGCAAGTGGTAAACGTGAGGCAAGTGGAAACGTGTTCTGCATTGGGCTTAGGTTGGAACTGGGGCGGGGGTCCTGAATGAGGTATGGGCCCCCTTTGTTTCTTTCCTCTTTTTTTTTTCATTTCTCACGTTGAAAGTGAGTGAGTGGGGGTGAGGGCCCCAAAGTTGGTATGGGCACCCCCTTTCTTCTTTGTTTCTTATTTTCTTTTCTTTCTTGCAGAACATGGATGAAGAGTGGGGGTGAGGGCCCCATAAGTGGTATGGGCGCCCCCCTCACATATATATTTTTTTTTTATTTTTTTTTCTTCTTCCACTTTTCTTATTTGGGCCTTGGGCTTCCAAATGCGGTCTTTTATTTTTTTCCACTTCTTCGGACAATTCCTCAAAAAATGTCATGATTTTCTTCTTTTAGTCGAACTCGGGATAATTTTAATACCTGAAATAAAGTGAGAAAATACCAGCGTAATATCGAAATAATATAATATAAATGATTAAAATGCAGATATAATCTATGTTAATCGAATCAACTATATGTTATATTTTCACGTTATCAAACTCCCCTATACTTGAACCTTTGCTTGTCCTCAAGCAAATAGTTATTTAAAACAGTAGGACAGTATAAATTAAATGCAAACTCATTACTCGAGTCATACTCGGTTACAGCAAGTTTTTCATCAAGACATTATGAGATCAATTTCAACACTAAAAATACGGTAACGACACTAGACAACTTCCTTATATGCATGCCAATCCGAGTCATGCTATCATAGCTCAACCTTATCCTTTTTGCTTAGTTCACCCATTTTCATTCGCGCGCAATCACATTAAGCCCATTATCTTAACACGCACATAGTAGAGTAGTCGGTTAGTGACTATGATCCTTTACCATAGAGTTCTGGCACAATTACGTGGTATACTCATCTTCTTTACTCAATTGCGGGTCGTGGGGGATCAAACCTTAGCTTGCCCTACCAAGTTCGGTACCAGATAACTCCGAACCAACCAACAATAAGTTTATAAATATTTTAGGCTTTGTACCCTTTGGGCTAAATGACCGGGTAAGGATCACCTAAATTAGTTAGTACATTTACTATAATATTATTTTCACATATTATAAGGATCATTCACTTATATTCATCGACTCCCTACGTAGTTTGTGTTTAAGACGGTGCCGACTGCTAGATAAACTACTCAGGGTTACTTAAAACTAAAGTTCTGGTTTTGGTACAACAGGTACTCAAATCGGTCTTTGCATACTCGGAAGTTCTAGAGTGTCGAGACAGTAGTAATATTGTCTCAATTTCTTCTCTTGTGCCTAATATTTCTTAAAAACAAGTAACCTTCGTACTATCGGGCGTGTAGAGTTAAGCATCTAATTTCGTGAAATTTTTTTGTTATGGCTCAAGATTTTGGAGAATTTAAATAAGCGTATGAAAACTATAAATGTACGATTTAATTAACATAGTTATTTTATTGAAATGGAAATTTTTTACGACATGGAAGATAAAATAAGAAATAAAAAAAAAGGAAAGATCTTCCCCTATACTTAAAACATGCATTGTCCTCAATGCAATAAGGTAGAAAGGAAAAAAAACTCTACTCCTCATTTTGTTCATTGGTCCTTCCTCGCCCTCTTGTTCTAACCCTCCTACGCCTACCAGAGCTAGTTTGTTCGTCAATTTGTTGGGCGTAGTTGTGAGCATCATCCATACGAACAGACAAAGCTTGCATATCGGAATTTAGTCTTCCTATGCGGGTAGACATCAGTTGGTGGTCTTGGCAATTTTGATTCTCGAACCGTTGAAACATTTGCATCATCTCGTTATGCCTTTGCATAGCTAAGACATTTTGATCTAAGATGGAATCGTAGAGGGAGTTCATGGTAATTAGCGGTCTAAGCGGGGGAGGAGGGAAAGGACGGGGGTTCTCAGGAGTTTGTTCTTGTCCTTCAGGAGGGGCAGGTGCATCGAGGTTAAAACGCCAGCGGACCATTTGTCTCACATCAATCTTTTCAGGACAAGGGAGAATGATACTTTCAATTTTTCGCTTATTCACAACCAAATTAAACCTACCATCTGGTCTTGGGGAGACTAAGTGAGAGTCTCGGCAGTAGGCGAGGTCGAGAGTTTGTGCGGGGAGGGCTAGGTGGGAAATGGTTTGTAGCTCGTTATTCAGACCCAAGGCAATAGCTATTGAAGTGATTAAACCACCAAATATGAAAGGAATGGATCCTTTCGTCTGTGCAGTGGTTTGCAGGTGGTCAAGGAAGAATGGAGCGGCGTTGACTCGTGTGCTTGAAAGGGCACACATTAGAAAGAACATGTTGGTTTGATTAACTTTGTGGTTATTTGTTCGTCCGAAGATGGTATTTGCTAGAATGCGATGGAAATAGCGGATGGCGGGGTTTTGGATATGTGAAGCATAAAGATCTTTCCAGCCTTCCGTCCCTTATCCAGATAAATTTAACCAAAGCCTAAATCCTACTTCCTCCCACGAACCACTAGGTGTATCAATCTTGCACAAGGCATTTTCCCCTCGTGTGAATTGTAGTAATTCAGCAAGACGGTCTTGCTCCAATGAATACTCTTGGTTGAACATTCTGAACGTGGCGGTCCCTGAGGTGTAAGGGTCGTCTGATGGAGTCTCATATTTGAAGAAACTCATGAATTCAAGCACCAGGGGTTCATAAGTCGGATCATTTTTGGTGCAAAAATGAGATAGACCCACATTGTCTAGCATCCATTAGACATTCTCAAGAAGTCCTAATGTGTGTAGGCAGTTAACATCCGCATATTTTGTGGCGACAACGGAACGTTGGTAGAAGCTCTTATATTTCGCACGTTGCTCGCCATTGTCGTTGGTTCGAAAGGAAATATTTGAAAGGTCAGGTGATGATGGTCTGGTTGTTCGAACTTGCCTTGCTCGGAGTTGGCTCATGGTGATTTAGTTTGACAAGGTAGTATTTGAGGGATAAGAATTTTGTGATGGTAAAGGACGTGGTAGAATGAATGTGAAGGTGTAGGAATTTTATATAGTGATTTGGAGTTTAAGGAGATGAAGGGGTGGTGGTTAATGGAAATTATAAGTATGTTGGAGGAAGAAAAAAAAAGAAGGAGAAAGGTTGAGGTTTGTATTGATGAAGGAAGTGTAGAGAAAAGTATAATGAGTGAGTGGTGGAGTGATGGGTGAAAATTAAAGAATGGGTGGGTAAGAGAGAAAGAAACGTGTGGGAGATTAAATGAGGGAAAAAAAAGAAAAAAAAATTAATGTGAGGTAAATATTTGTTGAGAGGAATAAATGTGTGGTGCATGCATGTGATATTATTTGATAGCATTGTTGACCAAAATCGTAGGTGTAGTCCAATAATGTATGCATGCATGTGATATTAAAGCTTGTGGTAGCAGAAGAAACAATGGTTCACGTGAGTGTTGATTTTTGGATGGAGTGAGTGAATAATAAAAGTGGTGCATGTGCCATAATTTTTGCCTATTGAATAGCCAATCAATATACATGCATGAGACAAAGAAAATAAAGGGGAAAAGACATGAGAAGAAATAAAGAAAAAGGAGAAAGAAAAGAGAGAGAGGTAGAAAGAGCATGTGAGGGAGAGAGGGAAAGTAAAAGAGTGAGTAAAGAAATGGGGATGGGGGCCACCAAGTGGGGGTGGGCGCCCCATGTGAGAAAAAAAAAGGGTGGAAAAAAAATAAAAGCACGTGAGAGGGAAAAGAGAGTGAGGGTGGTGGCTCCAACATGAGTATGGGCGCTCCCCTCACATATTACCAACACCAAATTGGTGTTCTACGTGTGGCCATGAGAAAGAGAGAGGGTGGGGGCCCATAGATGGGTATGGGCGCCCCCTTTCTCAATTTTTTTTTTTTTTTTAAAAAATTGCTTCAACTGTTCAACATTTTCAGTATTTTTCAGAGCTCACAGCAATAGCAGCAATGACATGGTTTAAATGCATAATATTAATGATGGTGTTGAATAACACAGTAGCAAATGAAAAACACACTACCAACTGATAAAACACTTAATACATTTTATCCTCATAATTTATTCTCCTGCAGTTTGTTACTATGCATTATGTATTAATACAGCATAAAATCAACCAGCAGTAGAATTCAAAATTACCAGTAATATTCAAACTAAATAGCAGTGGATATTCAAACCAATATTAAAACCAAGTTAAAGCAATATCAAAATCAAGTACCAAACCAAACAGCCAGACAGTGGAAGAGTTAGCAGACAGCGAACCAAAATGTCACCAAATGACAGTTAAAATTAGCAGCTCAAATCCATTAGCACAGATAAATATAATTAACACAGATAGTGTAATTGCAGATAAAAATTCTTGCACTTCGCAGCTCTTAAAATTAAACTGAAACCAACAATTAAATCGAAATAAAAACTGAATTGCATTAATTAATGGAAATGTTGTTGTTTTCAAAATGCCATAATTAAACTACCAATTGAAATAATTTTTGATGGAAATAAATACTGAAATTTCTAAAGATTAAACTGACTTAAGTAAAAACTGATAAAAATAAAGCTGATAAAATCTCTTTCCCCCATACTTAGAACAGACAGTGTCCCCACTGTGTTAGCGTCGAGGTGCGGAGAATGAAAAAGCATGAAAAGACGATTCAGCCACGTCTAGGTGAAAAGAAATGCTGATACAGATGGTCCATCTGTTCCGTGATGATATCCATAAAACCGTGAAAATCAGTACGCAGAGTAGCGAATTCGCCGCGTAGGCCTTCAATCTGAGCCTCTAAATTAGTAAGGGCAGTGACAAAATCAGGAGGCGGAGGCTGAGGTCCAGCATTAGCCGGAGCAGCAGAATGAGCAGAAGCAGGAGATGCATCAAGAGAAACTATAGAACGATCAGGAGGAGGGTCAGTATAATAGTGAGGAGGAGTCTCAGGATCATAATCAATGGGGATGTCATAGATTTGAGGTGTTTCAGGTGAGGGTGGTGTAGGTGGGTGATTCAGGTCAAAAAGCCAGTTATTTCTGTTATCCACACTCGTGATAGGGTTAGGTAAGACAAACTGGTGCACACTATTGAGGTTAATGAGCAATTCAAACTCAATTGGTCCAAGGTTGCCTATCAGGTGAGGGTTGAAACAAAACGGATATTCATAGGTCGAATACCGCCATAGGGATTTAATCCTAGGAGTGGTTCACGCATACCTACAGCATTGGCTATCATGGTAATTAGGCCACCTATAAGGATAGGTGTGTGAGGAGTGTCTATGATATGGGTGAAATTTGCTACCATAAAGGTAGCCGCATTTACAGGGCGACCTTGTGAAGCGCAAAACATAATGAAAAGCTCATCACGGGATACCAAGGAAATGGTTTGCTCTTTTCCAAACAAGGTATGTGCTAGGATCTTATGGAAATACCTAATAGCAGGGTTATGGATGCTTTCAGAGTACATATCCTCAGGTTCAGGGTGGTAGTTTCCAGTTATACTTCCCCAGAAATAGTCGAGCTCACGGTGCGGGAGAAGTTCTTCTTGGGTGACAGTGAAAGTATCAGGGCCACTAGGAAAACCTAAAAGGTTAGCAAAATCCCTATGGGTATAACGGAAGTCAACACCAAACAGTCTAAATCGGATCAGGCCACGGTTAAAGCCTAAACCGTGGTTAGGAAGATAGTTCAAAGAACTAAGGAACTCCAGGGTAATCCTACGGAAGGTACTAAATCTCCTCCTAATGGGGGAAGCGTCCCAACCAAGCTGGTGTAGCCAGTACAACACACTCTCTCTAATGCCTAAGGCATTCATAGCATGATCATCATCATAAATGGTGGGTGTCATCTCCCGACTGACCAAGTCCTCAAACCTCCTCCTCTGACCTGCTCCTCGGAACGTGATACTCATATAATCTACTCTAGCCATAACGAAGTTAGTCACTAGCTAAATAAAGGAAAATTAGCCTGAAAATTGAGTAGATTATAGAGATAATAGTCAGCGATGGCCAAAAGCCTTTTGAGTAAAAAGAAAGAAAATAAAGAGAAATAATAAAGAGAAAAATAATAAGAACATGAATAAAAAATGAGAAAAGGAATGAAATTTTAGGAAAGAAAAATAGAAAAAGAAATAAATAAAAATAAAAACTATAATGGAAATTAAAAATTAAGAAAACATAAACACGGTGGGTTGTCTCTGTTAGGAGTAAATTAATGGTAAATTCATGTGTTAATATAAGTGATTTCTTCTCTAAACCAATGCAAAAATGTGATGAATCCATAGGTTTTTATTAAGAATTGAACTGAATAAGTTTAGTTCGTGCGTAAAGCAAATCGAATCACTTGTGGGTGTTATTGTTGCAGGTTTTGAGCTGAATAAGAACTTAAGAAGAACATGAGGAGGAAAGAAAGCTGGAAGTCTCAAAGGCTGAAGAAAAAGATGGAAAGTACAAAGGGCGCGCCGCGAGAGTTCCTAGGCGCGCCGCGAAAATACTTCTGTTTGAGGGGCGCGTCGCGCCAGCCCGTTGCCGCGCCGCGGCCTCGGCGTTAAAAGCCCAAAAGTTCTGTTTTAAAGCCCTAGTTTTCCAAGTGGTAAGGGATACTTTGTGGGAGCGAAATTAGGAGAGCTATCTGATTCTGAAGCTGAGAACAACAATTGAAGGTGGATTCTTTACCAATTGAAGACATTCTATTGATGAAGATGAATTCCTCCATTGATTCTTGTATGTTCTTCATGTTTATGGAGAGCTAAATCCCTCTTGTTGAGTCTAAGGTAGTAGTTAACCTATGAATATACATTACCATTGATTAATTCCTGTGAACAATTGTTTGAATTTATTATCAATAAGAAACCTTGCTTTTAATTTACATCATTGTTGAATCTTTGATCGAAAGAAAGGATTTAACTTTTGCCCTAGGTTACTATATTGATTCAATTGCAATTTGCAGAGATGGAATTGTAATTGGGTTTTCATAATTATCGTTCTTAATTACTATTATCGTTATTGTGATTTGGAGAGATCGAATCTCATACCGGTAAAAGTTATCTAATTTGATTTGCAGACATGGAATCTTATTTGAGGATAAGTGAAGATAATGATTCAAAGGATTGTTCTATTGAGAATTAATTGATAATTGTATAGGATTAGGTTGATGAACCCTAAAGACTCAACATCTTTCTTTAATTGTTAACACAAAGTCCTTTACTTGCTTTTATTTTATTATTTGCTTTTGATATTATTATTAGTATAAAACAAACCAAACCAAATTTCTTAACTCAAAATAAACAACTATAGAACGGCAGTGATATTAACCAATCCCTGTGGATACGATATATTACCGAAAATATTTACCCACAAATACTTTCAACAAATTGGCGCCGTTGCCGGGGATTGGTGTCAATATTGCATGCATTGCAATAGTTCTTATTTTGAGTTTTAATTTTTATTTTCTCTATTTGGTTGTTTCACGTGTTTGCTAGTTTTGCAGAAGATTGTGTATGCGCAGCAAAGTTTCTAGCGATCAACTTCTTTTTGATCCCGAGATCGAAAGGACCGCTAGGAGGTTAAAGAGCAAAGCACGAAAAAGAGCGAACATAGCAAAAGCAAGAGACAACGCAACCGCGACATCGTCACAACAACTTGAAACCATTGACGAGTCGCAAGAAGGATTCTTCTTTCACGAACTATTCACGGAGGAAGAACCGGAAGTTTTTATACAACCTACTGTTGGCAACATGGCTGCTAATGGTCCATGTGCTAATAGTCCAAGACTCAATCCTCAGTTCGCGAGAACTGCCGCCAACGGGCGACCGACAGAACTGAAGACCGGTATCATACAATTGATTTGTGCAAGTCCTTTCGCCGGATTGGACCATGAAGACCCGTACACGCATCTTACTCGATTCTATGAGTTAGCGGGTACTACGGGTGTCGCTCAAGCTGATGAGGAAGCATTATTTAAGAGGTTGTTCCCACACTCTTTGCTATCTAAGGCAAAGGATTGGTATCTGGATCAACCCGAGGTAGTGATGACAAATTGGAACACATTGGAAGAAAAATTTCTGGAAAGGTTTTACTCTCAAAACCGATTCTTCGAAGCAAAAACAGCAATAGCAGTATTTTCTCAAGGTAGTAATGAATCTTTGAATGAAGCATGGGAAAGGTATAAAGCTATGTTGAGAAAGTGCAAAGGACACGGTTTTTCAGACGTTGACCAAATCCATATGTTCCGTAACGGTCTCACAGCTACAAACAAGACACTTTTGGACGCCACAGCTGGTGGTTCTCTCATGTCCAAAACACCTGAAGAAGCTACTCAGATAATAGAGCGAATGGCTCTAAATGATCGTCAAGGCAATCATGATCGAACAGTAAGAGATAAGAAACCCGGAATGTTAGAGTTGAACAACAGTGATGCTCTACTTGCTCAGAACAAATTGCTAACTTCACAAGTGGAACTTTTGACACAACAAATGTCTAAATTACCACAACAGATCAAGGAGCTGAACTGGGTATCTAATTCATATCAAGTTGCTAAGTGCGAATTGTGCAAGGGATATCATCAAACAGGATTCTGTCCACCAGTGCAAGAAGAAGAAGTGAATTACATGAACAATAACCAAGGACAAAGGCAGAATCAATATCAGAACCAGCCATACCAACAAGGTTATCCACCAAGATATAACAATCAAGGGTACCAACAAAGGCCACCGAATCAAGGGTATCAACAACAAGCATTCCAACCATACACTCAACCACCACAACAACAGCAAGGAGGACAATCCAAGTTGGAGGAGACAGTGAATCAGTTCATTCAAACATCAGTAATAAATCAGAAGAACCAGGAAGCGGCAATTAAAAACCTGCAAACTCAAGTGGGGCAAATAACACATCAACTTACTCTACAGGCACAAGGAGCCTTACCAAACTCAACCGGAAAAAAACCGCAAGACCAGGAGAAAATTAATGCTGTTACAACAAGGAGTCAAAGGGGTTCAGAATCGGAAAAAGAGAAAGAAGAGATAGGTGACCCTATGGCGATGGAGGTAGATCTGGAAATAAGAGAGGACCTAAAAGAGCCAGAAGTTGTAAATCTACCAATGAAACCAGTTGAAGAAAAAAATAAGAAAGATGTTGAACAGGTGATTAAACCAGCCCTCCCTTTGCGAGTAACAAAGAAGGATTCAAAAGAGAAAGACGTTCGGAAATTTACGTCCTTGTTCAAAAAGTTAGAAGTGAATTTACCTTTCTTTGAAGCACTGGAACACGTACCTGTGTATAAGAAATTTATGAAGGAGGTATCGGCGAAAAAAAGATCACTAGAGGGAGAACCAAAAATGGCAATCGAAAAATGTAGTATAGTCGCTACAGCAAGAAAAATCCCAATTAAGAGAAGAGACCCTGGGGCGGTGGCGATACCATGCACTATCAAGAATATATCATTTAAAAAGGTACTTCTCGATTCTGGCTCTAGTGTGAGTCTAATGCCGTTATCCATTTTCAAAAGGCTTGAATTAGACAAGATTAGTGAAAGTAAGTCGCAATTACGGTTCGCCGATCACACTTTTAAGAAATCTTATGGAGTAGCGGAAGATGTACTAGTAGAAGTTGATAAGTTTGTTTTCCCTGTTGACTTCCACATCATGGACATTCCGGAAGATGAAGAAACTCCGATCCTTCTTGGGAGACCCTTTTTGTCGACAGGACGCTGTAATCTTGACATTGAAAAGGGGACGCTAACGCTAAAATCATTTGATGAAGAAGTAACCTTGAAGATGCTGGGAGTCAAGAAACACAGGTCAGGGGTAAATGAGAAAAATTCAACTGGTATACCGGAAGGTGCACAAGAAAACAAAAATCTCAAAAACCTCCAAGAAAAAGTCTCTAACATATCTTCTCCAATGAAACCAAATTATGATGATGTCAAAAGTCAAAAGAGGGCTAAGGAGAGTGATAAGAATGGGGAAGATAAAGTGAAGAGAAAAGCTATCCATGCTTTTTATCTTCATGAGTTTGTGGGTATGGAAGTACAAAGTAGCGAGTGTTGGAAAAGGAAATACCCTCCATAAAACAAGGGGTAATGGACCGTCGAGCCATGCGACGTTAAACGAAGCACTTTGTGGGAGGTAACCCACACTTCTAATGTTTTATTTTTGTCTATTTTTATTTCAGGAAATAATAAGGGAACCTTTCTGGTGAAAGCTAGGAAGAGGCAAGTAATATTGTAATACCCTCTGTGAGTCAACCCTCTCGGGCTTGTTACGAAACATTGAGGTCAATGTTTAGTTTAAGTTTGGGGGTGGATTTACTCTTTGCATTTTTATGTTCAATTTTATGTTTTTATGTCTGTTATGTACTCCCAGTTAGAGTAAGTAGTCCCATAACAAAGCGAGAATCTCAAGCGAAGTATCAACAAGGAAGCAACATGTATGAAAAGTGGTAGGAAGTGAATGTTCAAAAAAATTTTCACTTTCACTTTCTTTTTCAATAAGTAACAAAGCAGGTATGAATTTTTGAACTCAAACTCTTAATGTGTGCAATGAAACTTAAGGTGTTAGTAAATACTGTCAGAAGTTCTTTATGGTACATTGTTTGTTGGATCGGCTTAGCCTTAACCATTGTGAGGAAAGCTTTCCATTGTTTACTATATGCAGGAGACCATCAATTATTTTGACGTGTTTGTATCATGCTAAACCGTTTGTTGCATCGTTTGTGGAAATCTGTGAAAGTGATTGAGGCACTTGTTTGAATCTGAGAGTTCTTTTAGCCTATTCCAATGAAAAAACTTATTTGCTTCTGTGAGAGTGTGATCCTTTGCTAACCATTCTTTGAGCCTGAGGTCAAGGTAAGTATCATAATATGCACCAAGGAAATACCTGGTGAGTTTGATCTCAATAAAAAGTTTTGTTTTGGACCATCAACCATAAAATTTGGTGATGTGTTTTCTCTTTGACCTTTTTAGAAAGTAGGGGAGCATTCATATAATCTGAATACAGGTTGATCTCCAAGTTGGGGAGAGTCACATTCAAAAGAAGAGTAAGTACTTATGGTAATCGGTGAAAGATAAAAGAAGTCGTAGCTTGAGAAAAAAGAGAAGTAACAACGTTAGAATATAACGGTTGCTGAAAAAAAGTGAAGAAGAAAAACCAAGCTACGAATGAAAAAAGATGGACAGGTAAAGGAAGTAGAGTTTTAGAGAAAAAGAAATAAGTTATGAATTGGATGCTTCCCTATATTAGGAACAACCCTTGATTATCTTCTTTTCTTTGAATCTAAACCACATTACAACCATAGAAAGACCTTCTGATTCTCAGATTCCACAAGACTTGATGCGAGCAATTTGGTGAACGTATGATATGGATCCTTGTTGATTTAATTGTTTGGATGAGTGTGTAACCCCTCTTTTATTCAGCATACTTTTTGATGAGAGTGATTAGTGCTGATTCAATTACAATTGTGTAGTGTTTTGAACTTCTGGAGGTAATTTGCTTTCAACGTTTGTTTCATGTGTATATTCTGAGTTTGCAGGTAGAAGAGGAGTATTTGACTTAGTTACTGGATTGAACCACTTGAGAAAAACTTTTTTGAAAAACTTGTTGCTTGATTGTCGGTAAACTTTGCTGGAGGTAAGTAATTTTGTTTAGGGACAAACAAAACTCTAAGTTGGGGAGAGTTTGTTAGGAGTAAATTAATGGTAAATTCATGTGTTAATATAAGTGATTTCTTCTCTAAACCAATGCAAAAATGTGATGAATCCATAGGTTTTTATTAAGAATTGAACTGAATAAGTTTAGTTCGTGCGTAAAGCAAATCGAATCACTTGTGGGTGTTATTGTTGCAGGTTTTGAGCTGAATAAGAACTTAAGAAGAACATGAGGAGGAAAGAAAGCTGGAAGTCTCAAAGGCTGAAGAAAAAGATGGAAAGTACAAAGGGCGCGCCGCGAGAGTTCCTAGGCGCGCCGCGAAAATACTTCTGTTTGAGGGGCGCACCGCGCCAGCCCGTTGCCGCGCCGCGGCCTCGGCGTTAAAAGCCCAAAAGTTCTGTTTTAAAGCCCTAGTTTTCCAAGTGGTAAGGGATACTTTGTGGGAGCGAAATTAGGAGAGCTATCTGATTCTGAAGCTGAGAACAACAATTGAAGGTGGATTCTTTACCAATTGAAGACATTCTATTGATGAAGATGAATTCCTCTATTGATTCTTGTATGTTCTTCATGTTTATGGAGAGCTAAATCCCTCTTGTTGAGTCTAAGGTAGTAGTTAACCTATGAATATACATTACCATTGATTAATTCCTGTGAACAATTGTTTGAATTTATTATCAATAAGAAACCTTGCTTTTAATTTACATCATTGTTGAATCTTTGATCGAAAGAAAGGATTTAACTTTTGCCCTAGGTTACTATATTGATTCAATTGCAATTTGCAGAGATGGAATTGTAATTGGGTTTTCATAATTATCGTTCTTAATTACTATTATCGTTATTGTGATTTGGAGAGATCGAATCTCATACCGGTAAAAGTTATCTAATTTGATTTGCAGACATGGAATCTTATTTGAGGATAAGTGAAGATAATGATTCAAAGGATTGTTCTATTGAGAATTAATTGATAATTGTATAGGATTAGGTTGATGAACCCTAAAGACTCAACATCTTTCTTTAATTGTTAACACAAAGTCCTTTACTTGCTTTTATTTTATTATTTGCTTTTGATATTATTATTAGTATAAAACAAACCAAACCAAATTTCTTAACTCAAAATAAACAACTATAGAACGGCAGTGATATTAACCAATCCCTGTGGATACGATATATTACCGAAAATATTTACCCACAAATACTTTCAACAGTCTCCCACGAAGCGCTTTGTTTAAAGTCGTAAGCTCGACCATACTAGTGTTACCTAGTCGGTGCGGTGAGGAGAAACCTCTACTAATTTCATGCAATTAGAATATTCTTTATTATCGACGAAATAGTAGTGTTTCAATCGTTGCCCATTGACTATGAATGGTTCGTTAGATCTATTCTTGATTTCTACGGCTCCACTAGGCAGTACTTTTGTAATTTCAAAGGGACCAGACCACCTAGATCTAAGTTTTCCTGGGAAGAGTTTTAGTCGAGAATTAAATAATAGCACAATATCTCCTACATTAAATTCTTTTCTCGATATTCTTTTATCGTGCCATTTTTTCGTTCTTTCTTTATAGATTCGGGCGTTTACATAAGCGTCTAATCTAAGCTCTTCTAATTCATGAATATCTAAGATTCGTTTTTCATCGGCGGTAGAATAATTTAAATTAAGGGTCTTAATTGCCCAATAACCCTTGTGTTCCAATTCGACCGGCAGGTGACACTTAGGGATGTCAACGGGGCAGATATTGTTCGGAGGATGCTTCTCCACTCCCCGCCCCGCCCCTAAATTTAGTCCCCATCCCCATCCCCAATCCCCGCCACGGGGGAATATTTCCCTCCATCCCCATCCCCAAGATCCCCACGGATATCCACAGAGATCGAAGTTTAAGAAAATTTCTACACTTTTTGATCAAAACTATGACACTAGTATTTTGTTTTTTTTCTCCGTATTTTTTAAAACGCATATATTTGCATCTTTATTTTATAAAAAAAATCAAAATACATCTTGCATCAATAATAAATAAAAAAAGCAAAAGAACTTGATGTTGCTAATATTTTTATGTAAAAATAAATAAATAGTAACATAACTTCTTGCTACCGTGCTTCCACTAATTTACTACCACAATACCGATGTCGTCCAGTGCAATTGGTTGATTATGTGTGACAAATCTATAACTTCTAATGACTCTTCATTTTCTAATACATTGTAAAATTATATAATTATATAATATATAAAATATATAAATTAACATATATCTTCGGAGTCGGGGAATCCACGGGGACGGAGGATACTTTCCCAATCCCCGCCCCAAAGTGTTATCGGGGGAACTTTTCCCTCCATCCCCATCCCCACGGGGAAAAAAATCTCCAACTTCGGATCTCCGTACATATATTCCCCACAGGGATCCCCATTAACAGATGCAATTGACATCCCTAGGTGACAGGATTTTCCATAGACCAATTTGAATGGTGTGGTTCCAATGGGTGTTTTAAAGGCAGTTCTATAAGCCCAAAGTGCTTCAGGTAGCTTAGTGGACCAATCTTTCCTAGATGTAGCAACAGTCTTCTCTAAAATTTGTTTAATTTCTCTATTTGAGACTTCGACTTGTCCACTAGTTTGTGGAGGGTAAGGTGTTGCTACTCGGTGGTGAACTCCATATTTTAACAGAAGTTTTTCAAGAATTTTGGATATGAAATGTGAGCCACCATCGCTAATTACTACTATAGGGACACCGAATCTGGGGAAAATGATGTTTTTAAAGAGTCGGATTACTACTCGCGTGTCATTCGTAGGAGTGGCAACAGCCTCGATCCATTTCGATACGTAGTCAACAGCGACGAGTATGTATTTGTTACCAAATGAAGAAGGAAATGGTCCCATGAAGTCGATTCCCCACACATCAAAGACTTCGACTTCCAAAATGCCTTTCTGAGGCATTTCATCGCGTCTTGATATATTTCCAGTGCGTTGGCACCGGTCGCAGTTCTTACCAGCGATGTGGACGTCTTTCCATAAGGTTGGCCAAAAGAGACCAGCTTGTAGGATCTTTGCACAAGCCTTGGAAGTGCTTGCATGTCCTCCATAGGGAGCAGCATGACAGTGAGAAATTATGCTTCCTACTTCCTCTTCAGGGACGCAACGACGGAATATACCATCGGCTCCTCTTTTGAAAAGAAGTGGTTTGTCCCAATAGTATTGTTTCAGGTCGTGGAAGAACTTCTTCTTTTGTTGGTAAGTTAGATCTGGTGGTAATATTTTAGCGGCTAGGTAGTTAACGAGATCAGTGTACCAAGGTACGGTTGAGTTTGCTATATATGCTTTGGCAGTTCTTTCTACTTCGGTTTGAGTATTGTTTAAAGTTTCTGTTACCGAAGCGATGTCTAACTGGGCTATGAGTCGCTCATATGGGAAATCATCGTTAATGGGCACTTCGTCAGGTTTATTTCCTTCCATTCTTGATAAGTGATCAGCAACCACATTTTCGGTGCCTCTTTTGTCCTTAATTTCAAGGTCGAACTCTTGCAAGAGTAGGATCCATCTAAGGAGTCTTGGTTTGGCATCCTTTTTGGTTAATAGGTATCTAATAGCGGCATGGTCGGTATAGATTATGATTTTCGCTCCTACTAAGTAGGATCGAAATTTATCTAACGCGAATACCACAGCTAAGAGTTCCTTCTCTGTTGTGGCGTAGTTCATTTGTGCAGGATCTAAGGTTCTACTGGCGTAGTATATAACATGAAGTTTCTTATCTTTTCTCTGTCATAGGACAGCTCCTACAGCGTAGTCACTAGCATCGCACATAATTTCGAATGGTTCGTTCCAGTTAGGTGGTTGCATGATTGGTGCGGTTATCAGTGCTTGTTTAAGAGTTTGAAAGGCGTTTAGACATTTATCATCAAATATGAATTCCGCGTCCTTCATTAGTAGCTCAGTCAATGGTTTGGTTATTTTAGAGAAATCTTTTATGAAACGGCGGTAGAAACCAGCGTGTCCTAGAAAACTCCGTATTTCTCTAACACTTTTCGGGGGTTGAAGGTTTTCAATGATTTCGATCTTAGCTTTATCAACTTCAATTCCTTTATTAGACACGATGTGTCCAAGTACGATTCCTTGTCTTACCATGAAATGGCATTTTTCCCAATTTAGTACTAAGTTGACACTTACGCATCGTTTAAGTACCATCTCCAGGTTCGAAAGACATCCTTCAAAACTTTCTCCACATACGGAGAAATCATCCATGAATACTTCTATCATGCCATCGAGAAAATCAGCAAAGATCGACATCATGCATCTTTGAAATGTCGCGGGTGCGTTACACAATCCGAACGGCATTCGTCTGTAGGCGAATGTGCCATAAGGACAGGTGAACGTCATCTTTTCTTGGTCATCAGGGTGGATAGGTATTTGAAAGAATCCTGAGTAACCATCTAAATAGCAGAAATGGGAATGTTTAGCCAGTCGTTCGAGCATTTGGTCAATGAAAGGTAAAGGAAAATGATCCTTTCGAGTGGCTTTGTTGAGTTTTCTGTAGTCAATACACATTCGCCATCCAGTTTGAGTGCGTTGCGCTATTGATTCGCCTTTAGGGGTTGTAATGACAGTGACACCTCCTTTCTTGGGTACGACATGTACAGGGCTTACCCACTTACTATCAGATATAGGGTATATGATTCCTGCTTCTAACAGCTTTTGAACTTCCTTTTTCACTACATCGCTTAGAATCGGATTGTTTCGTCTTTGATGTTCTCGCGAGGTCTTACAGTCTTCCTCGAGCATAATGCGATGCATGCAGATAGAGGGGCTTATTCCCTTTAGATCAGATATGTTATAGCCTAAAGCGGTCGGATATTTCCTAAGGACATTGAGTAACTTTTCAGTTTCAATCTGTCCAAGGTCAGCGTTTACTATAACAGGTCGTTCAAGTTCTTCATCTAGGAATTCATACCTTAAATCTTTGGGTAGTGTTTTAAGTTCTATAGCAGGTTTCTTAGGGCAAGGAATAGGATCAGGGGTTAATGCTAGGCATTCACTCAAATTATTATCTTGGTATTCCTCACGCCAGTTATCGTCCTCGAAAATAGGTGGCATTGGTATTTTCAACACTTCAGAATAGGTGTTTTGTTGTTTCTCCATTTCTTTAACGCATTCATCAATAACGTCCAAGAAACAACAGGAATCATCTATGGCTGGGGCCTTGAAGAATTGGGAGAGAATGAACTCTACTTTTTCTTCTCCGACCTCGAAGGTTAACTTTCCTTTCTTCACATCTATATTGGCACCAGCAGTTGCTAAGAATGGCCTTCCTAGTATAATAGGGATATTAGAGTCCTCTTTAATGTCCATTATTATAAAGTCAGTAGGAATATAGAATTGTCCTATACGAACAGGTACATTTTCAAGCATTCCTACGGGAAACTTGACAGATCGGTCAGCTAATTGCAATGACATTCTTGTTGGTCTTAGTTCACCTAATTTGAGTTTTTCATAAATAGATAAAGGCATTAAACTAACACTGGCTCCTAAATCACATAAGGTTTTGTCTATTACGAATTTCCCAATTACACAAGGTATAGAGAAGCTACCAGGGTCTTTTAGTTTAGGAGGCATGTTGTTTTGAATGATAGCACTACACTCAGCAGTTAGGGTGACAGTTTCGTTTTCTACTATCTTTTTCTTGTTGGATAAGATCTCCTTTAAGAACTTAGCATATGAGGGCATTTGGGTAATAGCTTCTGTAAAAGGAATGGTAACATTTAGTTGTTTCAGAAGCTCTACGAATTTCTTAAATTGGCCCTCATTCTTAGACTTAGCAAGTCTTTGAGGATTTGGAATCGGTGGTTTATATGGTGGGGGAGGCACGTAAGGTTTCTCTTTTTCAGATGCCTCTTCATTCTCATCCTCCTTTTCAGTTTCAGGTTGTTCTCTTGGTTTTTCAGTCGCTTTATCAGGTTTCTGATACATGGTTGGGTTCTGAAGCCTTGGATCGATTGGTCCATCTAACTCAGTTCCACTTCGTAGTGTTATGGCATTAGCGTGCCCTTTAGGATTGGGTTGTGGTTGACCAGGAAATGATCCAGCAGGTGCGGAAGTAGTTGCTTGTTGTTGGGCCACTTGAGCAATCTGAGTTTCTAACATCTTATTATGGGTCGCTAGGGCATCTACCTTAGTTGCTAATTGCTTCAATTGTTCACCGGTGTGAACATTTTGGTTGAGGAAATCCTTATTTTGTTGAGCTTGGGTAGCAATGAAATTTTCCATCATAATTTCAAGGTTAGACTTTCTAGGAACATTAGGCATATTAGGAATGTTAGCAGCAGGTTTTTGGTAACCAGGCGGTACAACAGGTGCTTGATTCGGTACAAACAGAGCGTTGTTATTTTTGTACGAAAAATTAGGATGATTCTTCCAGCCAGGATTGTAGGTGTTGTAATACGGATTCCCTTGAGCGTAGTTAACTTGATCAACTGAGACTCCTGCCAAAATAGCACATTCGGGGGTAGTATGTCCAAGAACTCCACATAATTCGCAGTTTGGAGTTACAGCAGCCACGGTGGATGCGGGTGGTAAGGTCAAGCTTTCTAGTTTTTGGGTAAGGGCATCTACCTTAGCGTTCACTTTGTCTAGGCTACTAATTTCGTACATTCCGCCTTTAGTTTGAGATTTCTCTATAGGAGTTCTTTCGCTTCCCCATTGGTAATGATTTTGAGCCATGTTTTCAATTAGTTGATAGGCTTCGTCATACGGCTTATCCATAAGTGTGCCACCAGCAGCGGCATCTATTGACAACCTCGTGTTGTACAACAGTCCATTGTAAAATGTATGAATGACGAGCCAGTCCTCTAATCCGTGATGTGGGCACATTCGCATCATGTCCTTATATCGCTCCCACGCGTCGAAAAGAGATTCAGTGTCCTTTTGTCTGAATCCATTGATTTGTGCTCGTAACGCAGCTGTTTTGCTAGGAGGAAAATAACGCGCTAAGTAAACAGTCTTCAATTCTTCCCACGTCGTGACAGAATTTTGTGGCAAGGATTGCAACCAAGCCCAAGCTCTATCTCTCGAGGAGAAGGGAAAAAGGCGTAGTCTTATTGCATCGGCAGTTACTCCATTGGCTATCACGGTATCATCAAATTGGATGAACTTTGTTAAATGTTCGTTAGGATCATCGGTAGGAACACCGGAAAATTGACGTTGTTGAATGGCTGATATCAATGACGGCTTCAGCTCGAAATCGTTTCGGTTAATAGCAGGGTTAACGATGCTCTTATGGGGCTCTAGTTGAGATGGGGTGGAATATTCTCTGAGTGGACGGTTTCGCGGTCCTTCGGCCATTTCTACTTTCGGCTTGAGTTCTTCTTCGGATTCTTGGTCGGAGTCAGATTCTGACTTAGCGGCTGATTCCTTTTCGGAATATGAGAGAGGAAAGGGAATGTTGTGATCTGAACAGTATTTCCTGATAGCTCATCTTACGTTAATAAGACGCTCAGGTTCGCTCGTCGTCTGTACTAAGGTATCGCTTTTTGAGCGAGTACTTGGCATACAATCGACGAAAAAGGAAAAAATAAAATTGGTTGCCTTAGTCTATCGCGCAACGGGTAAATCGCACTATTGACTAAAATCAGTCCCCGGCAACGGCGCCAAAAACTTGATCGGGATTTTGTATAAGTCAATCGGGATTTCACTGCAAGTATACAGCTTAGCCGTTAAGTTTTAAAAGATTATCGAACCCACAAGGACTGAGGGTCAAATAATGCGGGTTTTCGTTGCTAATGGCAGCTAAGGCTATCGATTTGTTGTTGATTGTGAAACGAGAAATTAAATTTGGTTTTAATTAAATAATGAGAATTGATATACCGGTGTGCTTTCATCGACCATCGAGTTAATAATCTTCTGCATAATTCGATCCATAAAATAATTCCAGAATAAGTTATTTAAATTAAAAATCTTCGCCTCACGCTTTCGCGTCTATTGACTCTAATTATACTCACAGTTCTAATACATTTGCTTTCGCTAAATTATCACAAACCGAAAATACTTTTTGAAATTTAAATAAAATACAACCGACTCTAAAGCGCTTTCGCTATTTTTAGAGCTGATGTTTGATTTCCACTATCAGGTAAAACTGTCGTTGTCTTAATCTTATACCTTAACTGAATTTCTACTATGGTAAAAAGAAATCCTTTTAACAATCGACTTAGAAATCAGAACCAGAAAATGATTTAGTATAGTTTTATGTGAGCAGTGATTATTAATTCATCCGGTTAATGGTTAGCACACCGGTACAAATTAATTAGCCAGACATACTGTAACACGGTGAACTGACTTTTATTTTAAATAAGCAACAATGTTGCAGTGAAGCATGAGTCGCCACCGACTTTTATTTTGTCCAATGTTAGGAAGGGTAAAAAGTACAGAAAAAGACCCTTTTAAAAGAAACGGGCTCGGGGGGTAAGTTATGAAAAGGGAAGGTGCAAGCACCCTTTTCATCCGTAGTTTTCTACGGGCTCTTAACTTGCTTAGCTCATGTTTTGTTTGTTTTGAATTAAAGAGGGACGTAAGGACTTTAGCGTAAATGCGTAGCCTTCGCCTTTGAAAAAGTTTTTGAAAAGATGTTTTTTATTGAGCTAGGCAGGTTAAGACAACTACCCTAATTAATTGGTCTTTTTCTATAATTTTTACAGTTCCCAGGACTATCCATACTATATAGGAGTAGGTAGTCCCTGTTATATTGGACGTGTTCGGGACATCGAAGGGTCATCGAGGTCGTTTGAAGGCAACAAGTAGAGGAACCTTAGCAATTTAGCGGGACTATCATCATTCTTCGAGGGACGAGATCATTTACCGGAAGCAACCTCAAGGGACATCGTGGGACTATGATCTTTTATGATGATTTTATTCGAGGGTCATCGTTTTGCTAAGATACCTCTACATTCGAGGGACACGACCAGTATTATTCGTAAGGCAACCAAGAGGGGAGTACCCTAGAGGTGAGTGAGTGCAAGTGTGTTGTATTCGGTTATTTAATCTTGAATTAGTGATCTAACGGTCAATTGTTATCTTGCCATACACACCCTAATTTAAACATACATCTAACACAATATAAAAAAATACGGAAATTAAAAGTGCAGGAAAGTAAAGAGGTTCACTATAAGATTTACATTTTGACCTATATACATTCTAATGTCTAAATAAGAATCATAAAATGAATCAGACATGCGCCACACACGAGATTTTGAGATGAGAGAAGAATCGAAAATAAAAGTTAATTTTTGAAAAAAAATGAGAGACCTAGATCTAAAATAATTTATTAAATTTAACTTAATTTTATCATAATTCTAAATCAAAACCTAATTAAATTAATTGTGACTAAATTTAACTAAAGAAATAAAAATTAGTGTTTTACTAATTATTAAATAATTACTAAAATTAAATTGCTTAAGTTAATTACCCTAAACTAATTAAACAATTAAACCTAAAATTAAACGAAATCCTAATTAGTGTTTTTTTTTGAATTTGTTGATAAAAAAACAATTAAAACAAACTAATAAAAATAAGCACAAATAATAGAAAAATAATGGGCCAAGTGTGAGAGGCGTCGTCAACGAGAGGTAGTGCAAAGCCAAAATCGGATGGGCTGAGGCCTCATTTTAAGCCCATAACATCAATTAAGAGAAAACCTAATTACTGAAGAGGATTGAACCACATCCCATGGTCATTTTTCTCTGTTCTTCATCTTCTTGTAATCTCACGGCTTCCTCTCTATTTTTCCTGTTCAAAGATCAACATAAACCATTAAATTAACATACGCAAAGATTAATTGAAATGAGTACTTGGAGCAAGCAAGGAAGGTGACGGCGGCTGATGGAGGGTCTCGCGTGGAGGCCCGTCGGCGCCGAATGTAAGCTTCACGGTTGCGTATCAGGCTTGGTCGTCGTGGTGATGGTGTATTCACCGGATCTGGTGCGATGCGGTTGCTGGCCGGTGGTGTGCTTCTGGCGTGGTTTGATTCGGTTTTGGTACCGATATATGAAGGTGTTGCTTCGGTGATGGTTCGATTTCACCTTCTTCCTCTTCACTTTTTCTGAAAAAAAAAAAAAACAACAATTTGTATAGATTATGGTTACAGTGTTAGTGAAAAAAAAGTTAATTGAGTTTGTTGATGGAGGTTGGTGATGATGAATGAAGCCGATGGTGGACACAAGGTTATTTTGATATATTTGAATCAAGCTTTTGTTTCATGTTTCACGGTTCCAGTAGGAAACATAGCAAATAATTTCTTTTTATTTATTGGCGACGTGAGAGAGAAGAGCATGGTGATTTGTAAGGTGTGTGAGAATCATGGCCAAGGTTTTGTTATCACAGTATGTAGTGATTTGTGGAGATGATACAAGGAAGTGAGATTAGTGTTAGAATTGGCAAGGTTTTCGTGTAGAGATAGTGTGAATTGAATTGTTAGTAAAAGGTTAGAAATTGTTTGTTAGAATAGTGGAGAAAGTATGTGTGTATTTGTCGAGAGTGACGGTGGAGGAATAGGGTTCGTTGTTGGTGTGTGAGTAAGAGTGGGTTAAAAAAACAAAGGTTATCACTAAGTGAGTGTATGTACGTTTCCCCACTGAATGAGAGGTGGTTCGTGTTTTTTATAATCTCACGGATATGTCACCAACAGTATCAAACAGGATATTAATGGATATAATGAGCCTAGTCAACCATGATTAATCCCTTTTAATATTTGAAGATTTTTGTCTTGATATTGTTTTGGAAAGGAGACAACTTTGTCGGTATTATTACTCTGGACATGAATGGCCTTGCTGTCATATTTTCTTTTCTTTTTTCTTTTTTGTTTTATTACTATTCAAACATAGTGTAAGTGCAAACATAAAATAAAAGACAAACTAATTTTTTTGTGATTTTTTTTTAAATAAGGAATGAAATTAATATTTAAATGAATAATAAAAAAAAACATTTATTTTTTTGTGTTTTTTGAATATAAATGAAAGGGAAAACTGTCAGAAGTGAGATTCGAACCCGAAACCTTGCACTTGCAAATTTTATCTCCTTACCAATTGTGCTAAATTATTTATTCGAAATAAAAAGCCAATTGAAAGTTTATGAAACATTAGTCAGCATTTTGCTATTTAATAAAATATAACAATTTAAGAGTAAACTATTATATTTTTAAAATAGACTTTAAATTGAATATTTATAAAATTCAGAATGTCAATGTAAATGAAACCGAGATTTTATAAAAATCCAATTTTTTGAAATAGTTTTTTTTTGAATTTTTTTGAAAAGTGTGGGCAAATTTTGGGGTATGACAGCTGCCCCTGTTCAATCTTCTTGAACCTGAGGATGTAGATTGGCTTGTGTGCCTATCGGAATCTGAAGGTGGAAGAGGATTGAACACTAGAATACCCAGAAATTTGCCCTTGTTGATGGAGGGAATTTTGTATGAGATGGGCTTAAAGATGCCATCCGGAGGTTGACAGAGAACTGTCTGAGATGGGCTTAGAGATGCCACCTAACTGAGATGCTTGTCAGCAACCTGGGGGGCCATGCTTCCCATGGCGCGTATATGATAGATCTTCAGAATGTTTGGGGTTCAAGCTTCCAAACGTATATCTGGAATAGAGATTCATAGATGTTCGGGGTTCGAGCTTCCAAAACATCTACCATAGAATTCAGATCATTCGGGGTTCAAGCTTCCGAAACATATCTGCCGTAGATTTCAGAACATCCGGGGTTCAGGCTTCTGGAACGTTTCTGTCGTAGAATTCAGATTATCCGGGGTTCAAGCTTCCGGAACATATCTGTTGTAAAATTCAGATCATTCGGGGTTCAGGCTTTCGAAACATATCTGCCGTAGATTTCAAAACATCCGGGGTTCAGGCTTCCGGAATGTTTCTGTCGTAGAATTCAGATTATCCGGGGTTCAAGCTTCCGGAACATATCTGTTGTAGAATTCAGATCATTCGGGGTTCAAGCTTCCGAAACATATCTGCCGTAGATTTCAGAACATCCGGGGTTCAGGCTTCCGGAATGTTTCTGTCGTAGAATTCAGATTATCCGGGGTTCAAGCTTCCGGAACATATCTGTTGTAGAGATTCAGAACATCCGGGGTTCAAGCTTCCGGAACGTTTCTGGCGTAGAATTCAGATCATCCAGGGTTCAAGCTTCCGGAACATATCTGTCGTAGAATTCAGAACGAGTTATTCATTAAACCATATCTGAAGAGGAATACCAAAACGGGTCGTACATTAGACCATATCTGGAAGTAGGACATCAGAACGAGTTATTCATTAAACCATATCTGAAGAGCAATACCAGAACGGGTCATACATTAGACCATATCTGGAAGTAGGACATCAAAACGAGTTATTCATTAAACCATATCTGAAGAGGAATATCAGAACGAGTCGTACATTAGACCATATCTGATGAAGGATGTCAGAACGAGTCGTACATTAGACCATATCTGATGAAGGATGTCAGAACGAGTCGTTCATTAGACCATATCTGAAAGAGCCATACTTTAGGCTGTATTTAATTTTGTTGACGATAGTTGCCTGACCGATTGGTCGACCTGAAAGATAAAGTTGGTTTTATGCAATGTCATGATGTATGTATTGTATGTTTTTTTGAAATGAATGAGACTGTTATGCATATGCCCTGAGATGTATGATGTATGAATGCAAATGTTATTAATGATGACAGTAAATTGTATCAGTGTTTTGCGGGGAAAATAAATCCCTGGCTGTTCAGCGCCTTTGAGAGATTATTTGAATCTCGACTTGACTGCCCCAGATGAATTGGACAATAACATGTCATGCCCCTTGTACATATCGGCGTTTTAACCAAATGAGTCATTCGTAGGAAATATTTCTGCTTTTGAAGCGACTTTGTCTATCGGGAGAGCTTCTTGAGATTTGTGCTATTATAAGCAACCCGCCCCCAGTATCATGAGTTTAGGAGCAATGCCTCTGATTGACCTGGGTCGAGGTAGTTTCAACTACGCTTGGGTGAATGCTCCTGGTCGTTCAGCAGTTTTGAGAGGTCACTTGAATCTTGACCTGATTGCCCCAGATATCTGAACGCTTACTCGATGGAGTATTTCGACTGCTTTTGTGCCCCCGAGGGTGATCCGAATTTGAGATATTCTTGCTCGAACTCAATGGAGTTCTGAAGACAACTTGTCCCTTGAGAAGATTAAACTTTTTGTCTGCAGTTCATGATGGAAGCTTTCATGGTGTCAAGTACTTGTTCATATGCAAAGAATGTTTAGTATGAGAAATATAATTTTAATGCAAAGTTCATGTTTGTCTTGAAGTTTAAAAAGGAAATTGTTGAAAGGATGTCGAAACATCGAATTTTTTTTTTTTTTTTTTTTTTTTTTTTTGTGAAAGGTGGTGTGATACCAACTCAAGTGTTTAGCAAAACTCCTAGGAGTCAGTTTACCATATTTTTCGTGAAGTATGCTTTCGAATTAACCCTGCTTCAGTTAGGACTTTTGAGGGTTGTAACGTGGCCAGGTTCACGGTTTTTAGAAAAAAGGATTTTTAGGCTCAAAATTTTATTGGTGCCCACCCCCTTCGTGATGTTCTCCAACCTAAGTTCAGTTAACTTGATGCGAGCATTCATCCTTCAAGAGGAGTTTGAGACAATTAAGGAATCGATGAGGTGTTTAGACATGGCAGTCACTCTACCTTTTGTATTTGGTGTCTGATCACATGACTTTTTTGTTAAGGATCTTTTGTTTCGCAATCCTTTTCAGGTTTTTTTTTCATTTTTCTTTGACTTTTGTCTGGACAAATTCTTTTGAATTTCGGGTTTGAAGTCCAGCGGGATGCCCTAATTTTTGCCTAAGTCACTTGTTTTCAACTTTGTTGACTTAGCGGGCTTTCTTTTCTTTTTTCTTTTTCGATTCATTTTTTCCTCTTTTTTTTCAACAAACCATGTGACCCTGAGATGTCTTTGATTGATTGGAAATATTGTGACTGCCTCATTTCTTGATTTACGAGAGATGACCATTGTGGTATTAACTTTCCTCATCCTTTTGAAAGATAACCATTGTTGTATCCTTAGATGCTTGCTCCTGATGAATTTTGAACGCTCAATCAGGTTAACTGAACACTACCCTGCCCCTGGGTTAAATGCGGGGTTTTTTCGTATAGAAAAGAAACTCCTACTTCAAGGCTCAAAGGGGTTGGCAAGGGATTAACTTCCTTATATCTCCAGTGTTTGGGGATTTGAAACAATGCCTGTACATCATCAACAGGGTTTTACTCGAAAGCATACCATTTGAGATTATAGGTATTATGTGTTCGTCATTCTCCCTTCAGAGTCATCATGCTTTATCATTGAGAGTTTGGTATCACAAGCAAATAAGAACATATTAGAGCGAGAGCGAATGAATTTTTTCAAGACAAACACATCCAATGCATCGTTATTATAGTTCAAAAACAAACAAGTATTGCATATAGATAGTATTGAACAAGAACAAGAAAGATTACGCATGAAAATGCATGAGAAATTACAAATTGCCAACATTAAGGAGATTTTCTCCGTATGGACTTATTGCTTCAGAAGGTCCATTGAGTCGAGGGAGAACTTCAAATCTGGCCTGCAGGTGTGAATATGATAACCTTTGCATCAATCAGGTCTTGTACTTTATCTCGGACTGGTTGGCAATTATCGATCGACTGACCAAATGCCCCAGAGAGGAAACCAAACCAAGCGTTCGTATCTGAACTAAAGATTACTTCTAAGAAGAAGATTCTGACGAAGCCACAAAGGAGTTGTAAGTATCAAGCTTTAGGGATTTGAGGTAGAAAATGAGAAGCTCGTTGTCTGGAAACCTGTTATGCAATGATATGTATGCAAATGTATATGCAATGATTTCAAGGATCTTTTTGGAACCCAATTTGCAACATTGACATGTAGTTGCAGCTTTGTTGAAGAACTTCGACTTCCGTCTTTGAACGTCCTTCTTTAAGAATCAGGCTCACCATATCCAGTGGGTCATAGCCTCTGATTCGGGGTATGTCACTTTCGAGTTTGGAGGCATATGGCTAAAGGAAAATAAAATCCTCTTGCCCCTTGATAGGAACTGTACCCTTGAATTTGAAGGCATCTAGCTAGAGGAAAATAAATCCTCTTGCCCCTTGACAGAAGTTTATTGTACCTTCGAATTTGAAGAGCATCCGGCTAGAGGAAAATAAATCCTCTTGCCCCTTGATAGGAATTATACCTTTGAGTTTGGGAGCATCTGGCTAGAGGAAAATAAATCCTCTGGCCCCATGATATGAATTAAGGCTCTTAATAGTCCTTCCATAACAGTGCTTGGGAATTATGCATCCTAAATACTTAAGATCCCTGAAAAAGGTTAGTCAGCATGTTATGTAAAGGCATAGGGTAGTATGGACAAGTAAATCCTACAAACAAAAACCTGCAAGGAGATCAAGTGGTTAGATAACAAACATGTCACACAAGAGTCCTTAGGTTTACAGCTTGCATGGAGTATGACCAGGTGATTACCCTTCCCCAATAGGTACTTCTAAGGATAAGGATGAAATCAACAACAGGTTCTACCAGTTACTCAGAATTGTCAGCCCCTCTAAAGCACCCTCGAACATGGTACATGCATACCACACAATGATACTTTAAGAAGAAACCTATCTGAGTTGTAGTATCGGGTCGCGACCATAACTTGGCATGCACCAAGAATAGCCCTCCCACTACGTTCCTAAAGGTTAAGATGGGTTAAAGGTGACTAAAGGTCCTTGAGCTCCGGCGCACCCAAAGATACATGCGTAAACCTCTCTCATGCAAAAGAGGTACACAATAACCAGTGGAGGCCTAACTCAAGCGCGAACTTCATTTTGACCAATCCCAAGCATGCACAAGGGAGGTCTCCATGACTATGCCGCTCCTATCTTAAAGTGCACTCGAATCCGGGTATAGGATTCATCTTCCACAAAACCCAAGCAACAATGAGAATTAAAGCAATCAAACAAACCAATTAGTGATCTAAGCCCTAAGGTAAACCCCTCTTTAAAAGTGTCCCCAGCAGAGTCGCCAGTTCTGTAACACGGTGAACTGACTTTTATTTTAAATAAGCAACAATGTTGCAGTGAAGCATGAGTCGCCACCGACTTTTATTTTGTCCAATGTTAGGAAGGGTAAAAAGTACAGAAAAAGACCCTTTTAAAAGAAACGGGCTCGGGGGGTAAGTTATGAAAAGGGAAGGTGCAAGCACCCTTTTCATCCGTAGTTTTCTACGGGCTCTTAACTTGCTTAGCTCATGTTTTGTTTGTTTTGAATTAAAGAGGGACGTAAGGACTTTAGCGTAAATGCGTAGCCTTCGCCTTTGAAAAAGTTTTTGAAAAGATGTTTTTTATTGAGCTAGGCAGGTTAAGACAACTACCCTAATTAATTGGTCTTTTTCTATAATTTTTACAGTTCCCAGGACTATCCATACTATATAGGAGTAGGTAGTCCCTGTTATATTGGACGTGTTCGGGACATCGAAGGGTCATCGAGGTCGTTTGAAGGCAACAAGTAGAGGAACCTTAGCAATTTAGCGGGACTATCATCATTCTTCGAGGGACGAGATCATTTACCGGAAGCAACCTCAAGGGACATCGTGGGACTATGATCTTTTATGATGATTTTATTCGAGGGTCATCGTTTTGCTAAGATACCTCTACATTCGAGGGACACGACCAGTATTATTCGTAAGGCAACCAAGAGGGGAGTACCCTAGAGGTGAGTGAGTGCAAGTGTGTTGTATTCGGTTATTTAATCTTGAATTAGTGATCTAACGGTCAATTGTTATCTTGCCATACACACCCTAATTTAAACATACATCTAACACAATATAAAAAAATACGGAAATTAAAAGTGCAGGAAAGTAAAGAGGTTCACTATAAGATTTACATTTTGACCTATATACATTCTAATGTCTAAATAAGAATCATAAAATGAATCAGACATGCGCCACACACGAGATTTTGAGATGAGAGAAGAATCGAAAATAAAAGTTAATTTTTGAAAAAAAATGAGAGACCTAGATCTAAAATAATTTATTAAATTTAACTTAATTTTATCATAATTCTAAATCAAAACCTAATTAAATTAATTGTGACTAAATTTAACTAAAGAAATAAAAATTAGTGTTTTACTAATTATTAAATAATTACTAAAATTAAATTGCTTAAGTTAATTACCCTAAACTAATTAAACAATTAAACCTAAAATTAAACGAAATCCTAATTAGTGTTTTTTTTTGAATTTGTTGATAAAAAAACAATTAAAACAAACTAATAAAAATAAGCACAAATAATAGAAAAATAATGGGCCAAGTGTGAGAGGCGTCGTCAACGAGAGGTAGTGCAAAGCCAAAATCGGATGGGCTGAGGCCTCATTTTAAGCCCATAACATCAATTAAGAGAAAACCTAATTACTGAAGAGGATTGAACCACATCCCATGGTCATTTTTCTCTGTTCTTCATCTTCTTGTAATCTCACGGCTTCCTCTCTATTTTTCCTGTTCAAAGATCAACATAAACCATTAAATTAACATACGCAAAGATTAATTGAAATGAGTACTTGGAGCAAGCAAGGAAGGTGACGGCGGCTGATGGAGGGTCTCGCGTGGAGGCCCGTCGGCGCCGAATGTAAGCTTCACGGTTGCGTATCAGGCTTGGTCGTCGTGGTGATGGTGTATTCACCGGATCTGGTGCGATGCGGTTGCTGGCCGGTGGTGTGCTTCTGGCGTGGTTTGATTCGGTTTTGGTACCGATATATGAAGGTGTTGCTTCGGTGATGGTTCGATTTCACCTTCTTCCTCTTCACTTTTTCTGAAAAAAAAAAAACAACAATTTGTATAGATTATGGTTACAGTGTTAGTGAAAAAAAAGTTAATTGAGTTTGTTGATGGAGGTTGGTGATGATGAATGAAGCCGATGGTGGACACAAGGTTATTTTGATATATTTGAATCAAGCTTTTGTTTCATGTTTCACGGTTCCAGTAGGAAACATAGCAAATAATTTCTTTTTATTTATTGGCGACGTGAGAGAGAAGAGCATGGTGATTTGTAAGGTGTGTGAGAATCATGGCCAAGGTTTTGTTATCACAGTATGTAGTGATTTGTGGAGATGATACAAGGAAGTGAGATTAGTGTTAGAATTGGCAAGGTTTTCGTGTAGAGATAGTGTGAATTGAATTGTTAGTAAAAGGTTAGAAATTGTTTGTTAGAATAGTGGAGAAAGTATGTGTGTATTTGTCGAGAGTGACGGTGGAGGAATAGGGTTCGTTGTTGGTGTGTGAGTAAGAGTGGGTTAAAAAAACAAAGGTTATCACTAAGTGAGTGTATGTACGTTTCCCCACTGAATGAGAGGTGGTTCGTGTTTTTTATAATCTCACGGATATGTCACCAACAGTATCAAACAGGATATTAATGGATATAATGAGCCTAGTCAACCATGATTAATCCCTTTTAATATTTGAAGATTTTTGTCTTGATATTGTTTTGGAAAGGAGACAACTTTGTCGGTATTATTACTCTGGACATGAATGGCCTTGCTGTCATATTTTCTTTTCTTTTTTCTTTTTTGTTTTATTACTATTCAAACATAGTGTAAGTGCAAACATAAAATAAAAGACAAACTAATTTTTTTGTGATTTTTTTTTAAATAAGGAATGAAATTAATATTTAAATGAATAATAAAAAAAAACATTTATTTTTTTGTGTTTTTTGAATATAAATGAAAGGGAAAACTGTCAGAAGTGAGATTCGAACCCGAAACCTTGCACTTGCAAATTTTATCTCCTTACCAATTGTGCTAAATTATTTATTCGAAATAAAAAGCCAATTGAAAGTTTATGAAACATTAGTCAGCATTTTGCTATTTAATAAAATATAACAATTTAAGAGTAAACTATTATATTTTTAAAATAGACTTTAAATTGAATATTTATAAAATTCAGAATGTCAATGTAAATGAAACCGAGATTTTATAAAAATCCAATTTTTTGAAATAGTTTTTTTTTGAATTTTTTTGAAAAGTGTGGGCAAATTTTGGGGTATGACACATACTATTAATAATAGTTCCAGAATAAAAACTATAAACAGACATATATTCAAGCATGATATCAGATTCGTAAATTAATAACAGAAGCATATAAATAAAATAAAAACCTGGAATTAAACTGAAGTAGCAAACACTTGTTCTTCTTGAGTACAGACTAAATGCAGAAACTGAACTTTGAAACGAACAGTAAATTTCCTAAATCTAATACTAAACTCTGAAGCTTGAAATAAAAATCAAACGCACCTAATTTCCGGTGTAGAAATTAAGTGCTTAAACAGTGCAGTGGTTCGAAACAGGAATGGAAATTGAAATCTGGGAACTAATTGCAGCAAATTAAAATGAAAATGAAAACTAGGTTATTACTGGTAAAATTCTCCGAACCCCTCTTTCTGTTCCTCTTTGCCTTTTATAATAGAGTACTTGGACGGTTGATGGAGAAAATTCCGGAGAAGTAAGTTCATTTCTGAAGAATTGGTAGCTTGACCTTGCTTGAGATTCTTGCGGAATGGAGAGAAAAACCTGGGCAAGTGGTAAACGTGAGGCAAGTGGAAACGTGTTCTGCATTGGGCTTAGGTTGGAACTGGGGCAGGGGTCCTGAATGAGGTATGGGCACCCCCTTTGTTTCTTTCCCTTTTTTTTTTTTTTTTCATTTCTCACGTTGAAAGTGAGTGAGTGGGGGTGAGGGCCCCAAAGTTGGTATGGGCACCCCCCTTCTTCTTTGTTTCTTATTTTCTTTTCTTTCTTGCAGAACGTGGATGAAGAGTGGGGGTGAGGGCCCCATAAGTGGTATGGGCGCCCCCCCTCACATATATATATATATATATATATATATATATATATATATATATATATATATATATATATATATATATATATATATATATATATATATATATATATATATATATATATATATATATATATATATTATATATTTTCTTCTTCTTCCACTTTTCTTATTTGGGCCTTGGGCTTCCAAATGCGGTCTTTTATTTTTCTCTACTTCTTCGGACAATTCCTCGAAAAATGTCATGATTTTCTTCTTTTAGTCGAACTCGGGATAATTTTAATACCTGAAATAAAGTGAGAAAATACCAGCGTAATATCGAAATAATATAATATAAATGATTAAAATGCATATATAATCTATGTTAATCGAATCAACTATATAATGTACTATGTGATTATTAACAAAATTTAGAAACAGTTTATTTAAATGTCAAAAATATAATTAAATTGTATGTCATCAATTTATATGAACATACTTTATACAAATGATTTTATTATTTACTATGGATTGACACAAATTAGAAGAATAGAATCATATGTATTATTGTAAATTAGAAATTTAAAAATCACACTTAAGTGTGTTGTTGGCAAAATCGGTTGGGTCATCTCGAATGTATTATGATGCAAAAATTAATATTAAAGAACCTGAAGTTTCTTTAATCTAATAAGTTTTGTATGTTCCTAAAGGAAATTGAATTTTTTATAAGTTGAGTTTTTATATAATACATGTAAGGTGATATTTGTGAATCAATACACCAATCATATAGACGATTTAAATATTTTACGATATTAATTGTTGTATCGACTAAAAGATCAAACATATGTTTGTTGTCTACTCACAACCTGAAGTTTGTGAAATTGTTTTCTAAACTAAAATATTATGAATATGTATTATAATGTGAAAACTAATATTGAAGAACCAAAAGTTTCTTCAATCCAATAAAATTTGTGTGTTTCTAAAGGAAACTAAAATTCTAAGAAATTGAGTTTTTCATGACATTAATTATTGCGTCAACTCAAATATCATGCCAATATTTATTGTCTCCTCATAACTAGAAGTTTGTGAAGTTGTTTTCTTAGACTAAGATCTCAATTTTTGAAATTTCAAATTTTTATTGATAAGTATCAAATATAGTATTAAATTTTATATTGAACATCTTGTAGCATATGTTCATAAAAAGAAAATGGACCTAGAGATCCATTCTTTAGACGTCTAAAGTTAATTATATGGTTGATACTTATGAGATCATCAATTCTAAATTATATATTTGAAACACCCAAAATATGGTATTAAAATATTTATTGGCATCAAGCCAATAATATACTATATCTTAGTCCTCCCTAATTTATTCTAATACTTCTCGTCTAAGTGAACTTTTGGATGTGTTATATAATTTCCAATTGCTCCAATATAATACACTAAGACGGATCCTGAAAGAATATTTAAGAAATATATTTCATATAAATCCCAATTTTAATTTGAGCAAACAATTGGATACTAGATTGTAACCCATAGGCTGATTATTAATTGAGAAATTAAATTTTCCAATATTAGGGGGAGAGGTTATGCAGCTGAATAGTGAACCAGAAGTTCAAATAAACAATTTAAAATAAATTTTCATCTTGATCCTCGTATAAACGAATACGAACTAGAAGTTCAATATATTTCTCATTTTCAAAATTTATAAAACTTATTATCGGCTGCTAATATTCCAATTAAAGTAGGTTCTCTTGTTGGAAAATCTAATATTGCAAATGAGTTGTAGTTGCGCCTGAAGCATGATATTAAAGTCGGTCCCTAGGTTAAAAGTCCTCTACCAAGAAAATAAATTAAAGTTAAAGATGACTCAAGCGAGGATATGAAAACTCTAAGAGTAATTTGACATTATTTATTTTTCAGTTCCAGAAGAACTAATCAAGTACTTGAAATATGAAATAAAGAAATCTCGATAAATTATGTCATGAATGAAATGTGATGGAACCGAAATCAATAAAACCGAAATTAAGTCAATATTGACAATATCTTTGTATATAATATAGCGCTAAAAGTGATCAATGATAACGAGAATCATTAGTCAAAGTCTATTAAAGATTGTAAACAAAGTGAGAATTGGCTAAAATAAATATATTCAATTGAAGAAGAATTAAACTTACTTTATAAGTGACTCATTTTGGACTTGTAGTCCGAACACCTCAAGGTGTAAAACCAATGAGATATAAGTGAATTTTTCTGAAAAGCAAAATAAGAATGGTATAAAGCTTGATTTGTTGCTCAAAGATTTTTACAAAGACCTAAGATTTATTTTGATGAAACATATCCACTTATAGTGGATGGAATTCAATTTTGATATTTAATTATCCTTATAGTGTGTCATACCCCAAAATTTGCCCATCCTATTTCTCTTGTTCGAGTTCAAATCAAAGTTCAAGGCTCAAAGACATCCCTCCTAAACAATGGCTCAAAGTATTAGGGTTTTTATCTTCTGAAGAAAATCAATGGATCAAGGGTTCTAAGGCACCTCATATGGCATACTACCTCCATGACAAATTTCAGGCCTCAATTCAAAAGATTGATCACTCAATTGCTCAAGAAAGTCAACAGTCGACTGGGTTGACCTAAAAGTCAACTTGAACAAAATTGTTTATTTCGACTAACAGGCCTAAGTTGAAGTTTCTACACATGATCATGAGTTCAATAAGGGTCCATAAACTTGTTCTCATATTTTTGTGCCATTCATTTGATTTATTTGAATTTTTATTCATTAAAAAAAAATAAAAATAAAAATGAATTGAAAGAAATCACAAAATAGTAGAATAAATTAAAGGAGCATTTTTAAATCATCTAATAAGCCCATAATCCAATTCTTTCATTTTTATTATTTTTATTACATTATTATTTTTATATTGAGTTTTTGTTCATAAAAATTCAATTTAAAAATAATTGTTGGAAACAATCAAAGATTTTGATTTAATTGGTGGGATTATACTTATTGAGAAATTTATTCAAATTTAATGGAAATCATGGGAGGGAGATTGAGTCAAGAATAGGAACATTCATATGATATTTTCTATCAAAGATCTTTCCACCAAATCAAATATTTGATTGATTCTCTTCAAATTTATCAACCCTAAAACCCTGCCATATATATATTTAGAAATCACGCTCAGAAGGAGAGATTTTTTTGGCAGCCTAAGAACTCGCGTCACACCTCCAAAATCCTAGAAGCAACCAAACTCGGTTTCCACATTACAGTTCGATTCAAGCCATTTAAGGTACTCCAACACGTTCTTGGCTTACTTTTGAAGCAATCCCGATCAATCTCCAAGGTTGTCGCGTCCAGAATCATCCTCAATAGCTCACGGTTTGTCTTATTCTTTCAAGAGTCGATTGCATTAATTCACGAATCATAAACGCATTATTATGGCATATATGTGTTCTTGGTTATATTTGCAAGCCTTCTGGGTTGTTAGTATGTGTTTTGAGTGCAGGTTTGAGTTTTTGCCATGAATGGGGTAAAAAACTTTGAATTAGGGTTTTCTGTTCTAAGCAAAATTAGATCCCATAAATGACATCATTCAATCCGTGAGGGGATATATACTCGATCTGGGTTGTTTCTTTGTGTTTTTTGTTGATAATTTGCAGGATTGAATCACAAAAGGCTATGGCTACGACGGAAAAAGCGTGGGTAAAAACCTGGTTCGTGTGAAGGGAATTGGGGACGATGGTGAACAGTAAAAGGCGCGTTTCTTTTATTTTAAATTCTGAATGTTTTTTTTATATATTACGTGATGGTTAATACGTAAACAACGAAGCAAAGTTGGTGTAGTGGTAAGGGCGTTCACTATGAAGTGCAGTGCGTGGGTTCAACACTTGCCTGCGACACATATTTTTCTTCCCCTTGTTTTTCTCTTTTGCAGATCCAACGCGCTCACCTCCATCGCGCCTACGGAGCACCTTCAATTCTGGGCCATGAGATTCACATCAAAGCCAGATCAAAAGGCTCAAATATGCAAGTCTACCATAGACTCTTCAAGCACACCACACTGAATCAAGCTAAGTTCTTTTCAATTTTTTTTTATATATATATTTAATTTCATTTATATATTTATATATGTGTTTTTATTATTTGTTTTTTTCTTTTACTTCTAAAAATTATATTCTAAAAACTTTTCTTTTTATATTTATTTATTTATAATAATTAATAATATTTATTTTATTTAAATTATTTATTTTCTTAATATTATATATTTATTTATTTTAATTAGAGATGTTATTTATATATCTTTATAAAAATCATATTTACTTTATTTTCATTCACAAAAATTCATAAAAAAAATATTTCTTGACTAATTAAATTATTTTCTTGTTCTCGATTTAATTAATTAGGTTGCAAAACCAATAATTAAACAAATCGAGCATTTATCTTATTTAAACGCCCAAATCAGGGTTTACAAGAATGAGTCTACACTAAAAAATCTTTTCTTTTGTGCCTTGCCTTTTCAGGGTTATCAACGTGGTTCACTCCGATAACGCGCCTGATCAAAAACCCAGAGCTAAGTACCTTATCTTTAAAGCATATTTTAATTTCTTTTAAAATCAGGGGTTTGTCTTGCCTTCACTGTTTCTGCCTTGCCTTTTTCAGGGTTACCCCGAGGCTTCCCGCCAACCATATCAGATCAAATTCGAAGCTAAGTGTCCTTTCTCTATTTTACTTTTAATTTCATTATTCTTTTTACTTTTGTGGTTAATAAAGTTCGCCTTCGAGCCGATAATGCACTCACTCTCTGTTTTCTGTCTCTTCTTTTTCCTTTTCAGGGTTTGTCAAATGCCAAAGTTACGTCGTTGGTAACCCTAAACCCTATTTTATTTTATGGCTTTTAATTATTACTTATGTCAAACCCTATTAAGGGATCCGCTGGTTACAATTTCCCTCCCCCATATCTGTTTTGGTTATATTATTTAAATGCGTGGTTAGTAATCCTAGGGAGTGCAACCTTTGAATTGAATTTAGAATCGCTAATTTACAAGATAATATATTCGAATATGATCACGTGATTGATGCACACACGCACACTTTTGGGTAACCTCTCTGTTGCCTTGTTGCCTGTTGCCTTGTTGCCTGTTGCCCTGTTGCCTGTTGCCTTGTTGCCTTGTATTTAGTGCAGAATAGCCAGTCCCTCGAATACGAGGATACCTCAGCCATGTTGCCTCGATTAAAGGTCATGGTCCCTAATGATGCTGCCTTCGATACACTAACATGACCTCGACCCTCGGAAGTTGCCTACGGAAAAGGCTGAGGTATCTTCTGGTTGCCTACAAACAAAGGCTATTCTGATCCTTCCTCTTAGACTACCTGCCTCTCTATGGCATGGGTCAGTCTTTGGGCGAACGATAACTCGACGACCCTTCTACCTCCAAACGAAAGGCTTCCTGCCCTCTTATGGCAAGGATTGACCCTTTCATTCTGAAAGGCTAAAAAGAGACCTATCATCTGAGTTTAAGGTAATTGCCCCTAATTGCCTTGCCATGCTCTATTTTCTATATTCTTTCTCAAAATTCTTCAAAAACTGGCTACGCTCATTTACGAGCTAAAGTCCATTTTCCTCTTTCATCTACATTTTCTGAAAACGAGCAAGCAAAGCAATTAAGAGCCCATGGAAAACCATGGATGCAAAGGGTGCCTTACACCTTCCCTTTGCATAAATTACCCCCCGAACTTAGATTTCTTTAAAAGGTTTTTTCTGTTTCTTTTAGCCTTTCCGATTTAGTTTGGATAAAATAAAAGTCGGTGGCGACTCATGCTTAACCGCGACATTTCAAATTAAAGTCAGTTCACCGTATTACAGAACTGGCGACTCTGCTGGGGATTTTTCGATTAAAAGTGGGGTTACCTTAAAAGTTTAGGAATCACTTAAATGTTTTCTATTGTTTGCTTTGCTTGTTTTATTTTTCAGGGTTGTTTTGGGAAAATTGAAGGACGAATCCTATTCCCGGATTTAAGAACACTTAAGATTAGGAGCGGCATAGTCATGGAGACCCCCCTTGTGCATGCTTGGGGTTGGTCAAAATGAAGTTCGCGCTTGAGTTAGGCCTCCACTGGTTATTGTGTACCTCTTTTGCATGAGAGAGGTTTATGCATGTATCTTTGGGTGCGTCGAAGCTCAAGGACCTTTAGTCACCTTTAACCCATCCTGACTTTTAAGAACGTAGTGGGAGGGCTATTCTTGGTGCATGCCAAGTTATGGTCGCTACCCGATACTACAGCTCAGATAGGTTTCTTCCTAAAGTATCATTGCGTGGTATGCATGTACCATGTGCGAGGGTGCTTTAGAGGGGACTGACAATTCTGAGTTACTTGGTAGAACCCGTTGCTGAAATCTCCTTATCCATAGAAATACCCTTGGGAAGGACACCTGATCAGACTCCATGAAAGCCTTAAGCCAAAAATTGTGTGACTTGCGTGACTTGTGTGACTTGTTTCTGTTTGCTACTAACCTTCGTTCCTCGCAGGTTTTGTTGAAAGGACTCACTTGTCCTTATTATCTCACACTATGCCTAATTAACTTCATTCTCATGACATCATGACATCATAAGCATAACATGATTTAACTAACCCTTTCAAGGATCTTAGGAATTTAGGACGCACAATTTCAGGTGCCTTTGTCAAAAACTGAATTCCTATCAAGGGGCAAGAGGATTTATTTTTCTCTGACCGCATACCTTCCGATTCAGAGACTCGATACCTATCAAGGGGCAAGAGGATTTATTTTCCTCTAGCCATATACTTTCAAATTCAGAGGTATCCCGAATCAGAGGCGATGACCCACTCGGTATGGTGAGCTTGATTCTCAAAGAAAGACGTTCAAAGACAAAGTTCAGATTTCTTCAGACAAAGGCGCGACCAAATCATTTTCTAATGTTGCTAACTAAAAGCCTAAAGATCCTTGAAAATATTGCATTCGCATTCATAACATCGCATAACAGGTTTCTTACAATAGGTCTCTCATCCTCCCTCGCTGTTTATTTCAGCATCATGGACCTTGAACAATCTGTCAAAAATCTCCAAGCTCAGAACAACCAATTCCAAGAGATGATATTTAACTTGGCCAAGGGGCAAGAAGAATTAAAGGCACTTCTGATCGAAAAGGAGAAGGATCAACATAAGCATCAAGGTGGCCAAGATAATCAGAGATCCAAGCCTAAGCGATCATTTTCTCTGTTACCCATGCCGCTGTCTCAAGTTCTGCAACAACTGCTCAGTCAGAACTTGATAACCTTATTACCTTCATATTCAATTCCTACAAATCCTGCTCCTGGATATAAGTACCATGCGAGATGTGCTTATCATTCGAATAGTCCTGGTCATGATACAAAGGATTGTGGACCGTTGAAACACAAGATTCAAGACTTAATTGATGAAAAGATCATTGTTTTCAATTCACCTGAGAAACCTCCTATGGCTAATATTATGCACAACCCGAAAGGTCACAATGAACCTAACCAATTTGTGGGGACAATTCTGATCTCTACACCAGTTCCACAACAAAGACGCAAGTCAGATACACCTAGGCGTCAATTCACAAAGATCAATATGACGCTGGCTCAGGCATTACGACACTTGTTGAAGTCAAAGTTGATTGCTTTGAAGGACCCCCCGAGGAACCCTAGTACTTCTTCTTCTCGTTATAATCCTAATGCAAGGTGTGCATATCACTCTAATAGTCCTGGACATGACACCGACAATTGCTGGACATTGAGGAACAAGATTCAAGATATGATTGATGCTGGTGAAATTGAATTCCCTCATCCCAAGACTCCTGTAGTGATCATTGCTCCCATGCACAATCACGACAAGACTGATTAATGTCATAGTGGATGAACTTTAGATCTTTAGATTTACTTTCATGTGCAATTTCTATTCTGTTTGTTTAAACATTCAAATTATGATAGACATTATCTGTTTTAATAATCATCATCAGTGCATTGCATATAATTGTCTTGAATAAATTATTTCGTTATCACTCATTTTAAATTATGTCTTTATTCTGCATATGTTTTTGTGATACTCAAGTCCTGCTAAAGTTGTATACCTTTTGAGGGAGGATGACGAAAACGATACCGCAACCTCACACAATATGCTTTCGAACGGACTATGCTGACGATGTACAGGCATTGTTTCAATTCCTAAACAGTGGAGATATAAGGATGTTAATCCCTCGTCAACCCCTTTGAGCCTAATAAGTAGAAGTTTCTTTCTTGTATTAATTAAAACCCTTAATCATAACCTGGGGCAGGGTAGTTCTCAGTTAATTTGGCTGTGCATTCTATTTTAAGAGAATCATTCAGTACACCTTTCAAAGGTTTCAATCACAAGCGTTCATCCGCACACATCAAAGAAGTGTTGGAGATGCCAATCAAAAGACAATGATGGTTCATTAATCATCAAACAAGGCAGTCAATAACCTTTCAAAAAGAAAAAGAATGATGACAAAACGTATATACAAAGAAAAGCCTGCTAAATCAACATCAAAAAGATGACTTAGGCAAAAATCAAGGCATCCCGCTGACTGTAAGCTCAAAAGAGACAGTTCAGGCAAAAGTTAGGGATATCAAAAAGATGAAAAAAGAAGTCAATAAATTCTTGAACAACTCAAAGTTGTGACTACCAAAAGGAAGAAGTGACCGCCATCTCAAAAGTTCTCTCCGCTTGTGAACCATCATCATTATCAAAGGTGCAAATCCAAAGGTCTCTTGGAACCTGAATGCATAAGCTGAGTCAACTAAGCTTAGGATTGAAGATCATCACGAAGAGGGGTGGGTACAATCAAATTTTGAGCCTTTATCCTTTGTTTCTTAAACCGTGAACCAAGCCACGTTACAACCCTTGAAAGTCCTAATTGAAGCATGGTTAGTTCAAAAGCATACTGTCACCAAAAAGGTATCCCGACTCCTTAAGGTTTACTACAAACATTAAGTTGATATCCTGTTTTTATAAACATCACATTATTACGAATAGCATGTTTTTACAAATATCATGCTTTTACACCTTTTGTTTTAATGTTTTCCAAAGACTCAAGACAGACGTATGCATTGCATCTCATGAATTCATTATTAAACATATTTTGCTACATAATCTCAAATGTTAGCATCAGAAAGAACTTGCACAGGGTACAACTAATGACTGAAAGTCATCCCGACAGACAAGACCACTTCAGAAGCAATACAAGGGGCACGACACGTTTTCCCAATCAATCTGGGGCAATCAAGTCAATATTCCGAGAAATCTCTCAAGGATGTCAAAAACAATCAGGGGCATGCATCCAAGTAAATCTGAAGTTATTTTCCAATCAACATGGGGCATTGTCCTGGGCCTATGTTTACTAGGGGTATGACGCCCATAGTGCACATCTCATAAAGTCCTCGCGAGGCGAATCTTTCCAAAGTCCCTACTAGCAGGGGCAAATCTATGCAAGTTCAGTTTGACATCTTGATCACTGATCAATAATGGTAGTTACTATAATACTGGGGGCAGCTTTCAAGACACCCATGTTGTCGCGGGCGAAAAATCGTTTTGTTTCCTCTTTTTTGTGGATGAGACACCTGATGCCTTCTTTGGGCTCGAGTGCTCAAAAAAATGATTTTTCTTTTGTACCGACCAAACTTTTTATTATTTCCAAAGGAGGAAAAGGAAAAAAGCTGCAATAACCTAAAAGTGGGGGGAGAGATCTTTGGGTAAGAGGGTTGGTTATACGAAGGGAAGGTATTAGCACCCAACGTATCTATAGTACTCTATAGGTTTCTTTGTTATGTTTTATTCCATTCTTGTTGTGGTGGAGGTTCTTGTGAAATAGGTGGGACCTAAGGTGTTTGTTTGATTATGCTCGCAAAGATCATCGCGATCCTCTGCATACATATCCCTTAGAGGGAATCAGAGCATCTGTAGCTCGGGGTCTACGGGTGCTAAGGTTTGAATGGTTTTTTTTTGTTTTGTTTTGCTCGCCAAGGATCGACCTTGTGCCTACGTATTCTCAAAGGGATGTTGAGAAAGTCAGAGCAATCGTAGTTCCCACTTATGCTAGTGGAAGCAAAGAAAAATAGACAAATGTCGTCTAAATGCTAGATGTATCTAATCTATATCATCACATACATCTGTTTGATTTTGTTTAAAAATCTTTTCATTATAAGCCCGGGGCCATGCCACTTAGGGTGCTTAGAATGATAAAGATGTTTTTGTTTAACCAGCCTTGTGGCAAAAGTTTCAATGAAGTCAGCCTTGTGACAAAAACTTTGATTAATCAGCCAGCCTTGTGGAAAAAGTTTCAATGAAGTCAGCCTTGTGACAAAAACTTTGATTAATCATCCAGTATGGTGGTAAAACGGTTTGATTGATTAGCCAGCCTTGTGGCAAAAAGAAAGTTGGATTGATTAGCCAGCCTTGTGGCAAAAAGAAGTTTGATTGATTGATTGTTTGTGATGATATATAAGAGATACTCCTAGCATAGAGATGAAAAATGTCTAATCTCCTAGGGTATTTGATTTGGATATTGGGGATGCTTATAAGAAGCCCGTGGGTCCTTGTACGAAGCCCAAGAGGAGGCTATCCGAGGGTCCTTGCATTGTAAGCCCAAGAGGAGGCTATGGGAGGGACAATCCGGGGTCCTTGCATTGTAAGCCCAAGAGGAGGCTATGGGAGGGTCACTCGTTTGTACAAAGCCCAAGGGGAGGCATGGTATAGTTGGTTTGAGCTCTTAGAGCGATTTCACCGAGAAACCATACTCTATGTCCTAACCTAAACTAGTGGAGATTCTTTGCACGAAGCCCAATAGGAGGCTATGGGGAACCTAGTGTTGTACTAAGTTGAACAAGCATATATAACAATCACAAGTATGAACAAGTATGAACAAACATTAACAAGTACATGAACAAATATGAACAGTTATACATATATGACAAAGTGTGTGTATATAATGGAGTTTATGAAGGAAATATACCTGTAAGCATGATCCATTTGTATACACAGGGCTCGGGACTCACACTCGAGGAGAGGTCCATTTGAGTTTATTCAAAGCTATGTAAACAGGTATTTACAAAGGGGCTCGGGACTTATACCTACATGGAGGCCCATGGTATATTTTTGGGAAGATTTAAAGAAAACCTTCATTTTTGGTTTGTTATTCAAAGTTAAAAAACACATTGATTGAGATATATACAAAAGGCGTACAATGAAATACCTAATTTCATGTACTAGAGTGGGTATGTACAAAAGGGCTTGGGACTTATACCTACGTGGAGGCCCGTGTTTTATTTACAAAACATGGTTGACTGTTTATTTACAGACGCGTTGTTTGAAAAAACGGTTTGAAGATTTGTTTTGAAAGAGTTTTCTGTACAAAGAAAAACTGTATAAAGAAAAAGGAAAGGGACTTATACTCTCTAATATTCGAGAGGCCCATGTTTTATTTTCATAAAACATGGTGGATGGTTTAAAAAAGAGTTGAAAGATTTGTTTGTTAAAAAAAACTGTTTGGAAGTTTATTTGGAAAAAAGTTTTCTGTTAAAACAAAAACTGTACAAAGAAAGACGAAAGGGACTTATACTCTCTAATATTCGAGAGGCCCCACATCGTTTTGAAAATCAATTGATCAATTAAAAGGATTTAATCAATAGTTTCCTTTGAAAATCAAAAAGAAATGGTTTACCGTTTTTGAAAAGAATCGTGATCGCTCGTTTTTAAAACGATTTGAATTTTGAAAGAAATCAATTTAATCAAGATAAACAAGAAGATTGTCTTCAAATAACATTTAGATGATTAGGGTTTGCTTCAAAAAAATATTTACAAGTGATTAAATTTGAAAATCAAATGAAAAATAATATTTAAAAGTATTAAAATTACTTAAAAACAAGTCATTTTAAAACCAATTAAAAATGTATCAAATAAATATTTTTTTGTGATTTTTTTTGATATTGTCAAAATATATATATTAAATAAGAGGTGTTTAAAAAATGAAGAAAAAATAAGTTAATTTGATGTATTAAATAATTGAATGAAGTTGTAAAAGAAAATGAAAGAAAATAGTGTTAAAAAAGAGGGTTTGGTCTCACAAGGGTTTGAACCCACGACCTGGAGGTTACCAACCAAAACACTTGCCAACTGAGCTGCGCGCGCAGCTTGTAAATAACACGCTTCCATTTAATTATATTTTAAAACGAACTATTTGAATTTCTGAACAAAAAAATGGCGCCAAGAACACATCCCTAACTTGATTTTGAATTTTCTGAAAACTGAGTTGTTTTGATCAATCAAAGGGTCTATCTCACTCGGTTTTTCACGAGGAACATGATGGTGGTCTTATAATTCATTTATTTTTACTCTAAGGGGGTCAATTTTGTGATGAACACGAAGAACCCTAAAACTGAAATTCAATGTGAAATCGTGTATGATCATGATATGATGCAATTGATTGAGGGTTATTATTCAGTGATGGTGCAGAAACAAGATGGTAACTTAGTTTTTCATTTATGATGCATGTATGATAGAGTTTGAAGTTCATGAGCACTTACCTTAAAAATGGCAAAACTGAGAATCGAATTCTGCAAATGAAGAGTTCCAGTTGTTGTTTCTTGATCTGAACACCTTCAGTGGACCTTATGGAACATGTTTGGATGCCTGGAGCAATTTGAAAACCTCTTGATCAATCCATGGTACTCGATCTGCAGTATGGTTCAAGTGAGGATCAAGCTAGCTGATTTTGATGTTTCAGATCATGGATAATGGTTGGAACAGTTCATATGAAGTATATGGAGTGTGTTTGGATGGTTAGATTGGACAGATATGGCCTGGTATGAGAATTGATATGTTAAGGCTCATTTTATGCAAACATGGTGGTTGAAGAGTGATTATGAGATTTAGGGTGATTTGGGGTATGTGAGTGGATCAAACACATCATATTTGATGTTTATGAGATGTTAGAACCATCACTTTGGCCATAACTCAAAGGGTTTGGAGGTTGAGTTTTCTACCTCTTTGAAAACTATGAAACTTGCAATTCAAGAAAGAAGAGAGAAAACCTATAATTGTGAGGTTTTGGTGTGAGTTTGAAGATGATTTGAACCTCTATTTATAGGCCAAGGATTCTGAATGAAGAGCTCTTGCAAGTTGCTTCAAGAATGATGATTTGGCTTAAGAGATAAAATGGAATCTTTCACATTAAATGCAAATGGTTAAAGTTACTAAACCATGGTTAAATTCCAAGCTTCCTATCCTCTTCCATTCTGATCTTCAAATCAGAAAATATCTCTCAATCATTGCTTCTTTGCATCATTGCTTGAATTATAGGTCATGTAGTCTTGAAACTTAGTGAAAAATGGTGAAAATTCAAGTGAAAATGATCACTAAATGCATAATTCAAAACCATAGCTACACTCCGTATTTTTTCATGCTCTTGGACATTTTGGAAAGCTCATGTTACACACTTCAAAAGCTTAGTTGAAAGTTTCTTCAAGATCCTTAAGGAAGTGGGTGAAAAAGATCCATGAACTTTGAAGAAAATGAGATTTCAAGTGAAACTTTCAAAAAGTACCAACTTTGAAGCACCATATCTCTTAAATGGTTGATCTTATGGAAAAAATTTATATGTGACAAAGTTGTTCATTGGATCAAAATCTACAACTTTTATGTTGGAAGTTTTTTTCAGTTTGTAGGTGAAATTTTGAGAAATTCCCTTTCAAAGTTTGGAAAAAACCATGAAAAACACTTAGAAAAATTTCTAAGTATGAAAAGTCAAACTTTGACTTTTTGATCCTTGATTGATTTTCTTGATTTTTCTTGATCAAATGACTTCTCATATCATATATTGATGATTTAAAACTTCAAAAGTCATGGTTGACCAAAATTCCCCAAAAGTCAATGGTGATCTTGTACAGTTGACTTTTTCAGACGAATCGCGTTTCTGGAGATTTCAAATGAAACAGGCTATCCTCATCAAATGAATGGTATGAATGGATCACATTGAAGCATTAGAGGATATTGAGCCATGGTTTGAGTTGTGACACCATGTCCTGATTAAAAAGTCAGTTGTTCAGTGAATTAGGTCAAAAACCCTAATTGTCGACCTGATGAAATTGATGACTGTGGATCTTGAATTGAGATGTAATCTCCATTGGATATTGTCATAGGGATTATTTGAGGATGATTGAAACCTTTGATTGACTTCCTGGGGGTTTTTAGGGTTTCCCAAATGTGATCCCTGATTTCAGTCCCTGATAGTTCAAAACCCTGATCTGAGGATTTGTCTGATCAATCTTTGTGCAGAAGATGTTATGAGCCAATGGATTAGGTCAAAGTGATGTACTTGGGGCCTTGAGGTCATGTCCCAAGTCATTAGGTCAAATTCTGAGCAAAAGTCAGGAGTATGCTGTCTTCAGTCAAAACCCTAATTCAGTCGATTCAAAGTCTTTGAGCTTGTTGAAATGAATCTCTGAGGACCAAATGTTAATTGTTGATGAAGATGATTCATTTGAAATGAAGGGAGAACAAAACCCTAATTGATTGTTACTTGTATTGATGAGTGATTTCCTGATTAAATCCTGCTGAGTCACAAGTAGCAAACACAAGCTATGCAATTTGTTAGAGATGCAAATGATGCATATGCAGATGATATGAGGTGGTATCTTAGGTCAAAAATTGGGGTATGACAGATGCCCCTATTTAAGTTTCTTCAACCTGAGACATGAAGATTGAAAATCTTCGTTTTGATAGGGTGGAAGAGACTTAAATATCAGAAGACGCGAATTTTGGACCTAAGATACCAAAATTGCGAATGATGCAAGGATATCTTTACCGAGGGGATATCAAGAACTGACTCCGCTGGGGAAAAGAGATCGGGAAGGATGTCTCAATTCGTTTTAGGAAGAGAATCCGTTTTGTCTTTTCGGGAAAGCAAGTGTATGCTCCACCGGGGAATGATAGCTTTGTAAGAAAAGCTTACCTATCGACATTACCGACTATCATCACAGGGATAGACTTGTTTAATAATGCGAAGGTGAAAGGTATGAAACTGTATTACCGACTATCAGCATGGTGATAGACTTGACAAGGTAAAAAGAGTTTCAAAGGTTCGGTTAATATTATCGACTATCAGCATTGGGATAGACATGTTTAATAATATAACCAGAACAAAAGGTTACCGACTACCAGCCTTGTGATAGTGGTTTTGAAGACATGATCAATTATCAGCCAAGTGATAAAATGATTCTGGAGACTTTGCTTAGGGGAATTACTGGTTATTCAGCCTTGTGAACAGTAATAAGGCCCTGATTGTCAAGTGGTCTTCATGATTGATTTCCTTGAGAGGAAAAAGCTTTTGAAAGAGACATAAGCTGCTCAGAGGATGAGGCTATTGCTTATTGTCTGTTTTTCACGACTCTGTTTGGGGAATCGGAATTTGAATCTCTGGTAAAGACAAGGTTCTAACCACGAATGAATTGGAAAGAAACAGCCAATCAAGACTTTGTACCCATGAGGAATGAACTCGAATGGGGATTTTCTCCTTTGTTTTGGAGAGGAGAAACTAAAGCAACCTTCTTCCACAAGGAATGATCTCAGTGGGGAACTGGAGAAACAAAATGTTCTTTCTGCTTATGGGTGACAACCTACTTGGAGAGATGACACGCCCATATTTGTTTCTTTTTTTTTTTTTCTCTTCTTTTTTTCTTTCGAGGATAGATATATCCTGAACAAGTGATTTTTTAAGCAAACATGAAAAATGCAAGAATGCATAAATGATGCAAATATGTATGAATAATGAATGTCATGAATGTCGCATGCATGCTGACAATACTGACAGACAAAGAAGTATATACTGGAGAAGGACCAACGTCGCAATACAACCAGATACTTGGCAAATGTTTTTCAACACGGTGTAGATAACACAGGTGATGAATGGTGTTGCGTGCTTTAAACTTCTCTGGGGAAGATGAGCATCTTTTCTCATTGAGATGAAAGAACCTCTTCACTGGAGATTGGAGATCTTCTTCATTGGGGATAAAAGACCTTCTTCACTGGGGATAGAAGAGCTTCTTTACCTCGAGGGGTAATTGCTTCAAGAATTCTTTTCTGGGACAAGAATACCGTTGTCTCAACAATTTTTTTCGGGAGAATCCTTTTTGTTTGTCCTATGGAGACGACTGCTGATG